>NW_026576313.1:0-121914 GCF_028641065.1 Leucoraja erinaceus
CTAACATACCATTCGCGTTCTTCACTACCCGCTGCATCTGCATGCCTACTTTCAATGTGTTCAAGAAGGAACTGCAGATGCTGGAAGGGTTTCGGCCCGAAACGTCACCTATTTTCTTCGCTCCATAGATGCTGCTGCACCCGCTGAGTTTCTCCAGCATTTTTATGTACCTGCCTACTTTTAATGACTGGTGTACCTTGACACCCAGGTCTCGTTGTATCTCCCCTTTTCCTAATCAGCCACCATTTAGATAATAGCCTCCTTTTCTGTTTTTGCCACCAAAGTGGATAACCTCACATTAATCCACATTATACTGCATCTGCCATATATGTGCCCACTCACCCAGCCTATCCAAGTCACCTTGCAGCCTCCTAGCATCCTCCTCACAGCTAACACTGCCCCCCAGTTTAATGTCATCCGCAAACTTGGAGATGTTGCATTCAATTCCCTCGTCCAAATCGTTAATATATGTTGTAAATAGCTGGGGTCCCAGCTCTGAGCCTTGCGGTACCCCACTAGTCACTGCCTGCCATTGTGAAAATGATCCGTTTACTCCTACTCTTTGCTTCCTGTTTGCCAGCCAGTTCTCTATCCACATCAATACTGAACCCCCAATACCGTGTGCTTTCAGTTTGTATACTAATCTCTTATGTGGGACCTTGTCGAAAGCCTTCTGAAATTCCTTTTCGTACTTGACGTTAATTATAACCATTTCTTCCCGTCAATGGCATTAGAATTTACTCTGAATTATAATCACGGTTCATCAAACTGGGCGTTCAAGTCAGGGTCACCAGATAGTTTTCACTTTGTGTAATTTAAAATCAAGTCTTGTAATGCATTAAAAGAAATATTGTCTCATAGACCATAAGCAAATTTAACAGATTTACGGTGGAAATGAAAAGGCTTCAAAAGTCGTTTAATGGATGCTCATCGAAAAAATTACATCCACTTTTAGATGTAGTTTTCGATCAGTAGGCAGATGGAGGCACCTACAAGCATGTCATGCTTATGAAGTCGCATGCAGAGCCAGTACCGTTTGGCGAGAGGTACAGAATAAAGCGGAGACAATACTTCAAACTATTTGAAACAACATTTTGAAGCCGTTTTTTCCCCCATTGTGGTCTAAAGTTACAATTGTCCATGACGTATAAAGGCGTATGAAGGTATGAAGCCGCCGAAAATGAATTTGTTATTTTTGTAATTAAACTACGCAGAATCTACTGCATGGAATGAACAGTTCACATACACGAGGCATTACATTTACATGCAGTTCAATTGTCCAAAGCGTGCAAGGGTGAGCTGAGACCTCTGGGAACAACATCGCGGAGCTGCGGGACTGTGGAGCGGCCAGCTGCGGGCGGCGGTGCCCAACTTTACACCGGGAGCCTGGGATCTCGTGGAGCTCCATCCGGCGCGGCCTTGTCGGCTTCGGAAGCCGCGGCCTCCAGTACGGAGTCGGCGGTTCCATGGTTCCCATTCCGTTGTGAGGACTTTCCCGACGCCGGAGCAGCACCACCCGGCGAGAACGGCCAGGACCATTGGGCCTCCGTCGAGGCAACTGTGGAGGCCTCAATAGGCCCGACTATAGGTGAACTGGTGTTGGGGACTGGACGTTGTGCCTTACCTCATGGTGGGAGCCATTGTAGGGGGATGTTCTTTGTGTTTAAGACTCTCATTGGTGTTATGTCTGTATTCTTTTTTTGTGTGCTGCAAAATGGCAAAAGCATTTCACTTCATTACACCTCGGTGTATGTGAATGTGACTAATAAAAACCTTTGAATACTTTGAATATACAAACTTAAAGCACATGGAATCTCTGGAATTCTCTGCCACAGAAGGTAGTTGAGGCCAGTTCATTGGCTATATTTAAGAGGGAGTTAGATGTTATCCTTGTGGTTAAGGGGATCAGGGGGTATGGAGGGAAGGCAGGTACAGGATACTGAGTTGGATGACCAGCCATGATCACATTGAATGGATGTTCAGGCTCGAAGGGCCGAATGGCCTACTCATGCACCTATTTTCTATGTTTCTATGTTCTATATTTCTAAGATGTGTGTTGATTACATTAATGGAAAGATGAAGCGTAGAAATCGTCCCACCAAGTCCACGCCATCTACCGGCCATTCACGGTATGTCTAAAAGAGAGCGCTCTCGCATGAGCTCCCTGCGCACGATGGGCAAATGACAGACGCCGATTAACGTCTCCAGCAGCTGTGGTACACAGCCGTCCACTTGGAAAGTCAGAATTACTTAGACAAAGCCATTAGTTTTTGCAGGAGATTATGTTTGACTTTTTTTATTTCGCTTCTCAGAGGCAATGAGATGACACAGTGTACTTGATGTGATTGGCATAGGAAAGCCTTTGTCCAGCTCCCACAGTTACAGTTAACAGAGCTGGGTGCCGCCGGATGAAGACTTCGAAAGTCCGATGCTGAATTGGCCTGGAAAATTCCGGCAACGGTTAAAACTAATTCTGGGAATGGGGAGGGGGTACAAGGAAGGAAGACAACAAGGATACTTTGTTCAATGAAGCTTTATGACAACAAATATAATTCACATGTAATCATTGTATCATCAGGTTTAAAAAAACCTGTCGGCGCTGTGAGTGATTGAACTCTGGATTCTTGCAGAGTTTTTCGCAGTAAAAACTATAAAGATCTTGAATAAACTGACGTTTGAAAAATGCGCCACTGCTCGTTGAGATGTCGTTGTGTCTCTGCCGTTCTGAGCTGTTATTGACAGGACAAGTGGGTCCCTGGTGAAAGTGAGATTCCAGGTGCAATTTCAAGAGAAATATCCCTAAAACATCTCCTTAGAGTTGATAACCGCTAATCCGGGCAGCGTTCTGACAAAAATCTCCTGCAGCTTCCTGGTTCTCTGCCTATGGTCCCTGTAATTGAACTACCATATCTATACTCAAAACAAAAAAACAAACTGAATACCCACTACGCTTATTATTCATTCCAAAGTGCATAACCTCACAATTATCTGGATTAAATTGCATCTACCATTGCTCAGCCATTTTAACCAAATAACATATTTCAGCCAATAATTATCTTCCTCACTGTGAACAATACCATCATTTTTAGACATCTGCAGACTTATTGGTCATATCCCACATTGCGTAAATGCAAAGCATAAAATAAGATTACAGGAGAACGTACAAACTCCATAAAGATAAGCACCTGTAGTAAGGATAGAACCCTGTTCGCTGGCAGTAGCTCTACCGCTACAACACCGTATCAGCAGTGGGATAACATAGATCTAGTGTTACTACAACAGACTATTAAGCTCCCGCGTTTAAGTTTCTGTTTTACAACATTAGTGAGCCCACATTTTCTAGATTTCTTTCTGCGTATTTGAACAAATGTTCTCATTTTACCCACAGATAGCAAAACACATATATTGTCCCTATCCCAGTCATAATTGTTGAGATATTTCCCGGCTAAATATAGCTGGGAGAGAGAGAGGGAGAGAGAGAGATATAGTGAGGGAGGGAAAGAGAGGGGAGAGAGAGAGAGGGAGAGAGAAGAGAGAGAGAGAGAGAGAGAGAGAGAGAGAGAGAGAGAGAGAGAGAGAGAGAGAGAGAGAGAGAGAGAGAGAGAGAGAGAGAGAGAGAGAGAGAGAGAGAGAGAGAGAGAGAGAGAGAGAGAGACGAGAGGAGAGAGAGGAGAGAGAGCAGAGAGAGAGAGAGGAGAGAGAGGGAGAGGAGGGGGGGACGAGAGAGAGAGAGAGAGAGAGAGAGAGAGAGAGAGAGAGAGAGAGAGAGAGAGAGAGAGAGAATAACGAATTACATATATCCACAGTATCTCAATTTTTTCTCTAAGATCTAATAGATTGTTGTCACTAACATTATGGCAGATTAATAGTTATGCTTGACTTTGAATTGGAACAAATAACAAATAAATGTAATATATTGGAATATATTGCAGACGCCACCAAATTGCTCACGTAGAACCGAGATATTTATAATTTGTAAAGTCATGTTTTACATTTCCGTTGAAAACATAAGCAATATCTCGTCACATCCCCATCCAAGACGATCGATATACGATTATGAGATCAATGTATCTACTCTTTCAGATAATACTGTCAGACAACGTGTTACTTGAAAGTTCATGATGCCTCAAATTAAATGTCGGACCTTACAATAAATCTTAGAGAAAAGTGCAATGTCATTACTGAATTCGCTTTCACCGAGGCCACAGCTGACAATGGCCTGTTCCCTTCATAATCGTTATTTATTTGCATATCTTTCCTTCATTTGTTCTATCTCTCCTTCCTAACATCATTCTCCCGCCTCCTTCCCTTACCCCCTGACACCCCCAGTAATCAAGAAATAACTACATAGGACTGAGGTTGCCTATAACTAATTTACTAAGCCAATATTTATTGATTTCATTTAGCCTAGTTTACAGATACAGCGCGGTAACTGGCATTTCGGCCTACCGAGCCGGTGCCGACGGTGATCCCCGCACATTAACACTATCCTGCACACACAAGGTACAATTTTACATTTATTCATTTATACCATCCCAATTAACCTACAACCCCGTAAATCTTTGGAATATGCGAGGAAACTGGACATCCCGGAGAGAACCCACGCAGGTTACGGGAAGAACGAACATCCGCCGTACAGGCAGCAGGCGTCGTCGGGATCGAAACCGCGTCTCTGTTTCTGTAAGGAAGCAACCTTACCGCTGCACCACCTTGGCGCCCTAATTCATAATTCAAATCTAAGTCACGAGGCCTCCAGGACCTTATGGAAGACTAGATCCATGTATGGAGTAAGCAGCGTCCATCTCTATATAAATGCCTAATACATTCCCGATGATTTAGATGTGGTACAAATGAGAAAGTGAAATATGCAGTGAGATCATATAGTCGACTTGCCACATAACGAAGATACCTGAAACAGATTAATCCGGGACTAGGTGGACGTTAACCAAATGAGGATAAGTCTATTACACGGGAACATACTGAATATAGGATAATTTTGTTGCGGGGATTGAAGGCTTTATGACAAGTTTGCATATAATGCGAAAATACACAAAGAGGATGCAGAAGGACTTAGACGGGTTGGGAGAGTGGGCAGAGAAATGCCTGATGGAATACATAGCAACGTGTGCAGTCATACATTTTGGTAAAGGCGTTGACTATTTTCTAAATGGGAAGAGGGTCAAGAAATCGGAGGTGCCAAGGGACTTGGGAGTGATGGTGCATGATTCCCAAAATGTGAATTTGCAAGTCGAATCAGTAGTAAGGAAAGCAAATGCTATGCTAGCATTTATTTCAAGAGGAATGGAATAAAATAACAGGGGTGCAATGCTGAGGCTTTATAAGGCGCTGGTTACGCCGCATTTGTACTGGAGAGGGTCCACAGGATGTTCATGAAATTTGATCCAGCAATTAGTGGGAATTATGACAAGCATCTGTCGGCACTCGGCCACTGCTAACTGGAGATTAGAAGGATGAGGGAGGCCCTCATTGAAACTTAGCGAATAGTGAAAGGCCTGGATAGAGTGGATATGAAGAGGATGTTTCCACTGGTGGAGGAGAAGAGGCTCATGCCGAAGATGATGCCAAAGTAAACTAATGCCATCTGCTTGCAAGTAATCTATATTTCTCCATTCCCTGCACACCCACATACAAACTCATGCTCATCGACACGAGCGCACGTCTCCCATAAAAATCATTGACATCCTTTTATCATGCAGTATGTTTGTTGGGCGTGCGTGCTTAAAAGTTCATGACACACTGCATCATAATTGTCTTAAACAGTGGCAATATGCAAAAATCGCCTTTATTGTGTGGAAGTGGAACATTCTGATTATTTTGCAAGGCTCGCTATACCCTCGAGATTTATCTCAGATATAAATAACAGGTAAGCAAGAATAGTGAGATTAAACGAGTACTTACCAGTACGAAGTTTGATCTGTATTTTATGAGGAGTTACGATGAGGGATTACGTGAAGAACCCACCCAGCGCGCAGGCACGGCATACTTCCAAGCAGCGGTGTGGAATCACAGGTAGACACAATATTGAAGTAAAGATAGTAAAGATTAATGAGACATCAGCCCAAGTTTGATCTATACAATGAGGGTGGGAGCGGAGGGCACGTAATCCCTCATCGTAACTCCTCATAAAATACAGATCAAACTTCGTACTGGTAAGTACTCGTTTAATCTCACTATTTTACTTCGGAGTCACGTGAGTGACTACGTGAAGACTTCAAAGGTCTGTGATTTCAAACCGTGTAACAGTTATATCACTCACTGCCGAAAGATCATCGAGGGAGGAAGTGGTATCTAAAGACCAACGAATTTGTTAGTTTTTCAAAACAAAAATGTTTATTTCACAATAACAAAAAATAGCTCCCCTGGGCTGTAAATTATAAATTTGCGGATTCTAAAATTTTCTCCGCAAAGACGTCCTTCTCCATCAGCGGTTTGTGGTAGAATTTTTGGAATGTCGATTCCCTTGACCATCCCGCTGTACCAAGGATGTGGTCTATGGGAACCTGCATCCTTGTCGCCGCTGACGTGGACGCTGCCCTGGTTGAATGGGATTTAAAAACATCTGTGTTAATCCCTGCGGTATGTAGGACCTGTTTCAACCATCTAGATATTGTCTGGCTGGTAACCCGTCCAAAAGGCTTTTTATGGCTGACCCATAAGGCTTTCTCACTCCCTCTAAGTGGTTGGGTTGTGTCTATGTAATCATGTAGGTGGGTCACAACACAAAGCCTAGGTTCTGGAGGGTAAGCCCGGAAAATTAACGGAGTGTTGGATGTACCTGGCCTGCTCTGTTTAACCAACCCCGGTATGGTAAAAGTAATGGAATCTGGGGTGGTCACCATGTAGTCCAGTCTTAAAAGATGCAGCGACTGAACCCTCTGAGCAGAGACGAGCGCCATGAGCATGAGGGTCTTAATAGTGGACTGCTCCAGGCTCAAGGATCCCACCGGAGGCCAACCTCGAAGGTGTTGCAAAACTACACTAACATCCCACACATGGGTGTATCTAGGTGTAGGGGGTTTGGTATTATAGATCCCTTTAAGGAGTTTGATAACCAGGGGGTGGGATCCAATACTGTGATGTCCTTGGGGCATGAGGTATGCGGACAGGGCGCTTCGTGCTGCATTGATGGCACTGTAGCTCATCTTTTGGTCATGGTGCAAGTGGCCCAGGAACTCCAGCACGTCCGTTATCGAAGCTGTCTTGTAAGATGTCCCTGCATTGAGGCAGTACTGTTCCCATTTCCTGATGTAGGTCAAGTACTGTTTCTTGGTGGAATCTCGCAGGGATGCCGACATGGTGGTGATTGTTCGTTCTGATAACCCCAATCCCTGGTAAGGTCTGTTCAGAATCTGGAAACCAGGAGGTTCAATTTTTGATGGCATGGATGGCTTATGCCAGATACCGGGTGAGTCAATAGTTGTGGGTGGCTATGAAAAACCATAGGTGACTCTACCACCATGTCGTGGAAAATTGGGAACCATGGTTGGGTAGGCCAGTCGGGCACGACCAGAATACCTGAAGCTGAGTCAGCTTGTATTTTCTGGAGTACCCGACTGATGAGGCAGAAGGGAGGGAAAGCATAGAAAAAGAAATTTCCCCAATCCAGCGTGAAGGCATCTACCGCTGCTGCCCCTGGGTCTGGTTCCCAAGCCACATACATGGGTAGTTGGTGATTTAGTCTAGATGCAAACAAATCTATATCTGGCGTACCGTATTGCTTGACAATTCTAGCAAATATTTTTGGGTCTAACATCCATTCGATGTTGTCATTGAATTTTCGTGACCTGGTGTCCGCCACTGAATTTAGCTTGCCTGGTAAGTAGGCAGCTGATAGCCAAATATGTCTCTCGACACACCATTGCCAGATTATAGTAGTCAATTTGTCGCATGATACTGATTTTATACCACCCATGTGCTGGATGTAAGACACCGCCGTTGTGTTATCAATCATAACCCTGACATGTACATGCCGCATGTCGGATACATATGCTTTTAGCCCATAAAATGCGGCAAGCATCTCCAAGTAGTTTATGCCAAGTGATTGTAGTAGCGATGCCTCTGAGTTAGTCCATCTGCCACCTGTGCTGGCTATAGAGTTAGTAGCTCCCCAGCCTAAAGCACTGGCATCCGTAGTGATGGTTATGTTAGGATTGGTGACAGCGATAGGACTGTAACTGTGCCAAATATTATCCACCCACCACTGAAGTTCTGATTTGGCTTCAGCGGGTAAATCCATTTTACGGTCATAATGCCCCCTACTTAGACGTAGTGCATATGTCCTTGCTCTTTGCAAATTTTGATAATGCAAGGGCCCAAATTGAGCAGCTGGGAATGCTGCTACTATGCTACCAATGACTCTGGCTACGTGCCGTATCCTTGGTTGCGGTTTTGCGATTAAACTGTTACAGGCTTCTGTAAGTGTAACTTTTTTATCTCTAGGCAGAGTAACAGTCATACGGATAGTGTCAATAGTGAAGCCTAGGTAATCCATGTTAGTAGTTGGCTCCAATATTGATTTATCTGGGTGTAGAATAAATCCCAATGTTTCAAGGAGTTGTTTAGTGGCTAAAACTCCTGCGACAGCTAGTTCCCTTGTTCTCCCTAATATGAGAACATCGTCCAGATAGGCCACGACTAAATGTTTTTGCTCTCTCAATTTTTTCATGGCCACTTTAAGGATTTTGGTAAATAATCTGGGAGCTGTTGTTAAACCATTGGGTAATGCTCTATACTGCCATAGTTGCCCCATCCAGATAAATTTCAGATATTTGAAATGATCTTTATGAATGGGTACTAGATAGTAAGCATCCTTGATATCTATGCTTGCCATGAAGTATCCCTTGGAGATCAGTTGTCTGGCAGTGACAAACGTCTCCATTTTGAAATGTTGATACTCAACAGACTGATTAAGTGATGTCAAATCAATGATAATACGACATCCACCATCTTTTTTAGTTTTTAGAAAGATGTTGGATACAAATTCCAATGGCTCGTGTCTGGTCCTTTCTATGATGCCTTTGGCCACGAGCCTGTCTAGTTCAGCTTGTCCTTCTACCTTCTCTAAATGTGAGGGAAGGAATACCCTTTGGGGCATGTGCTGAACTGGCGGTTCTATGCCAGATTTAAATTCAATTTTGTATCCACTGATACTGTTGAGTATAAACTCGTTGTTAGTAAGGGAGCACCAAACATGTTTGAAGAACCTCAAACGCCCTCCTGTTAATACAACACCCTTTGTCTGTGTATGTCGACAGGAACCAGACCCACCTACCTCCATGTTTATTTCTGGGAGCGTTTCCGATGGGTTTGGCCCGAGGATGTTCTTGTTGGTGCTGCGGTGGGGCGGCGTATCTTCCCACGGCTCCGCCCTGGGCCCCGCTCTAAAAAAGAGCTCTGGGGGTAGTGGGAGGCGGTCACCAGGCTTTCACCAGCTCTGTACCTACTGGTGGATGCCAAGGCGTGCTGCCAACTGGGTGTCTTCACCCTGCTCGGTCCTGGCGCTGCCCTCATAAGGCCTACGGGTTTGGCCGCCTCTTCTAGTTCCTTGAGCTTTTTAGGTAGGTCTGCTCCGAATAGCAGCGCCTCCCTTTCTGGCGCCGGAGCTTTGCAGAGGCCCGCATATGTGGGGTTGAGGGCAGGCCTGATGTTTTCACGACGCAGGCTGTTGAGCTCGTACTGGGTGTTACACATTAACGCCAGCACATCCTGCTGGGGTGTAGAGAGCTCTGCGTCTCCGACGGACCGAGCAAAGGCGGTGATGGCTGCAGTGTGGAGCTTCAGGATTCGTTGCATTTTCACCTCCTGAGTCCTGATCTGCTGCCCCAGCTGGTTCCATATTTGGCCGTTTACGGTCTTTACCCGCAGCGCCTCGCAATTTTCCGGCGCTGTATAGGTGTCAAGGGCCTCCTGAACGACCTTCTCTTGCAACGGCTTGTTGGAGAGTCTGATGATACTGGCTGCCATCCTTGGTGGTAGTATCATCCCGGTCGTCGGGCGCGCCGCGTACCGACTGACAACACCCAGTAGCTCTTCCTCTTGTAGCTCGCCCGGCATACTTGTGCTGTCGTCCGCCTGCCCTTGTGATAGGCCAGCCCAGTCCTGGCCTCCCTTGCTGCCCTCGAACAGAGAGGGTACAGAAGGGTGTGGCGACGGTATGGAGGAGGCCAAAGCCCGTCCTCCTTGGAGATGCCTAGCCTGCATCTCCTCGTCGAGCATCCGCTCAAGCAGCTGCCTCATGCAGCTGATGCGGCTGTCTCCCCGTTTCGCCGGTGGAGAGCGTTCCCGTTCCTCCGACGAGTCGGAGGTCACCGGCCGGTCAGTTTTGCGGGTTGCTTTCCTCCCTGTGCGGGGCGTCGAAATCGGCGGCACAGGGAGCGGCTCGGCTTCGGGTGTGCGGGAGCGTTGAAATAGCTCATCCGCCGCTGGTGGCTGCCGCCCAGATATTGACCCCTCCTCGGGTGGAGTTGGGCAGGCAGTCCTCCTTGCTGGTCGCTTTCGGGAAGCCATTCTTTCTCCTCCGTTTAGCGACTCTGTAACTCAAAAGACACTTACCTGAGGTCCTGTCTTTATGCTGCCGCTGGAGAGCCTGGCTCCAGCTGCTGCCGCTGTTGCACTGCTGACGTAATGCCGCGCCTGCGCGCTGGGTGGGTTCTTCACGTAGTCACTCACGTGACTCCGAAGTAAAATCAAGAAGCAAGAGATCCGTTTCTTCGACTAACTGGAAACGTCGCTTCACTTTGACGATGGGATTAGCGGTCATGTTAATCGTAGAACGCATTTACTATCCAATTCTTGTGATAATTGGTGTTCCTGGTAAGCCATTTGCATGATATTATTATATGTACGCTTAATAACTCGTTATACGTTCTCCGTCATACATATCTATATGGAGAGAATGAATGGGTGATGTTTCGGGTGGAGTCTCTGAAGAAGGGTCTCGACCCGAAACGTCACCCATTCCTTCTCTCTCTCCCTCTCTTTTTTTTTTTTTTTTTTTCTTTTTCAAAGACTTTATTCAACACATCAAATAATACAACAGATCAAGTCATACACAAAACGAACTTACATTATATCGTGTCATTATAGTACACCATTACAATCATTATTCACAATACTCTCAACCCCACGCGGTGACCAGCGCCCACGGAATACCTCCAAAGTCCCCGTGAGCACCGCATGTTCCCTCTCCAGGGTCACACGTGCACGGACGTAGGCCCGAAAGAGGGGCAAGCAGCCGACTCTTGCGTGACCATCCATCGCCTGCTGCCTGGACCCGCGTATGGCCATCTTGGCCAGGCCCAGGAGTAGACCGACAGGTAGGTCCCACCCGCCCGCTTGACTCTCCCCACACCCTGCCTTGTGTCCAAACACAAGAATCTTAGGACTAAAATGTAACCAGAACTTTAGGAACAACCCCTTCAGATATTGATACAGGGGCAGTAGCCTCTCACACTCCATATAAATGTGGAACACGGTCTCTTCCTCGCCACAAAAAATACAGGCAGCGGACGAGTCCGTGAACCGACTCAAAAGTTTGTTACACGCCACCGCTCTGTGCAGCACTCTCCACCCCAGGTCCCCCACGTAAAGGGGGACAACTCCCTTGTAGAGGGACCCCCACTGGGGACATTCCCCGCCTTCAGGGTCCGCACTACCAGGGGAGCTTACCCCACCCTCCTGCGTGCTAACACCCTCAGTAGGCCTCTGAAACGAGGGGACCTCCTCCGACCCAGAAGACACACTCCCAGGGGAGCCAAGATCAACACACGATGAGATCCCCCCCTCGGAGGGCCCCTTAGACAAAACGACATCCCCCCGCCCAGATGACACAACTCCAGAGGAGGTCTACCCCCTCACCTGACCCTGTGGTACCCTCGAGAGATCCCTGAGGTGGATGCTCAACCTCCAACCCAGACGACGTCATTTCCTGACCTCCAACCACATCGGTGGTGGAAGATCTGGAAAAATCCACCCACCTAACTTTGGACTCACGTCCCTGCTCTTCCTCACCAGGCCCAATCCTCCTTTTTGTCCCACTAGCATGCGGCGGTGTGGTAACCTCCATAAGGAGAGGGTCTTCCTCCTCCACACTACCCCCCGCCTCCTTACCACCCGCGCGTTTTGCCTTCCCTACCCCCTTCAGAGCCACCTCAGCTCCTTGCTGGGCCACGGCAGTTTCACTCTGGACCCCCCTGGAGCTGACAGGCGCCCCTTGGGTGATCTCCGCACTCGGCAGTAGCACACCCGCTTGCTTTTGACTCGCTTGGGTGGTCTTTTTCAGCTTATTCTTCTTCTTCTTCTTCTGCTGCTCCCATTTCTGCTGCTCCCATTTCTCTCCCCCCTCACCCTGTGCCTCACCTTCAGCCACCCCCTCAGGTTCAGGATGTAGGGGGCGGGGGCCCTTGCTGCCCTGGGTCCCCAAGGTTGAAACTGCAGACCCAGAAGGGCTATCCCCGCTGCCCCGGATCACCGAGGCAGAGCCGGCAGCCCCTGCCAGGTCAGCGATTCCACCCCGCCCCTCCGAGACCTGACGAGCAACCCCTGATGGGCCAGCAGTGCATTCCTGGGCCGCTGCGCGAGAAGTTCTAGCACCGACCCCTTGATTAGGCCATTCCCTTCGGAGATGTCCATAACCACCGCACGCATGACACCATGCCTTTCCCCATCTCCAACGCACGGTTCTGGGGAGACCCCTACACTCCACCTCGAAACTCCCCTCATCACCTTCCCCCTCCCCCACCTTCACGAACACCCTCCTTTTGAAACTGAGAATCCCTTTTTCCTCCGGGTCCCCCCCAGGGTGCATGAGCCTAAAGCACTTAGACCACACCTCCCCAATCTGAGACAGGTGTGGAATGAGTGTCGCATCCGGAATACATGTGGGGCAACTCCGCAGGAGAACCGGTCTCACCCTGGACACCCATGGGTCCACCTGTATATGGACCCCCCCCACTGAAATCCCCCTCTCCACCGCTATGGCCACATCCTCCCGGTTCTTCAATATCATCTCAACCTTTCCCCTCTCGAGCTCGGAAGAGACAATAGCCCCCCTACCAAGAAGGGCATTCATAGCCTTCGTAATTGATCCCCTGGACATCTGGGGCCCAGTTTGAACCGAGATACCAAAACTGTCCCAGTCCAAGTCAACATGAGGCTCATGTTCAGATGTCCTCGCTTCCGCTGCTGATGTCACTACTGTGTAGCTCCTCGCCTTCTGCCGCGCCCCCGCCATCGCCATCCGGACAGAGGCACAAACCAGCTCCCGGCACTCCAGCAGCTCAGCAAATCAATTCCCAGGGACAGTCACAGTCCAAAGCAATCCTCAAAAAGCAAAGTCCTCCAGCTGAAAGTAGAAAATTCTCCAATTTCAATCCACTGCCGAGAAAACCTCGCCTTGTCTTGCCAAACGCAAAAGCACCTTCTTCACATTACGCCAGGCAGCCGCACCGTGCAAAATGACTTTAGGGCAGAGAAACAGTGCCAAAAACACGACAAAGACACCGAAAACTTCATACCCTCGCACTCCAGGCACTCTTGGCAGTCCGCCAATGACAGCCGCTCCCTCGACAATGTAGAGAAATCTCAGGGCTTTTCACACTTGTGGAGGCATTTTTAACGCACAGGAAAGTTTGAACAGTCCAACAATAAGTTAAACTATGAAGCCCCTCTGCCTCTCTTCGATCTCCTTCCACCAAAAAACTGAGAAAGACACACACTCTCTCTCTCTCTCTCTCTCTCTCTCTCTCTCTCTCTCTCTCTCTCTCTCTCTCTCTCTCTCTCTCTCTCTCTCTCTCTCTCTCTCTCTCTCTCTCTCTCTCTCTCTCTCTCTCTCTCTCTCTCTCTCTCTCTCTCTCTCTCTCTCCTGGGCCCTACTACCAAATGCTACCGGTTTACCTTTCTGTGTCAGGGCGGCCCCCAGTCCCGTGTCAGATGCATCACACTGAAGTGTCAACTCCTCTTCCTTGTTGTAGTACTGTAGAACTGGTGCTTTAGCGATTTTGTCTTTCAGTCTTTGAAACGCCCCTTCTTGGATGTCCGTCCATTCCCACAGGTTCTCCTTGCGCGTGAGTTGTCTCAGAATCTCAGAGTCATCTGAAAGGTGGTCATAGAACTTCGACAGATAGTTGACCATCCCAACTAATCTCTGTACCCCTTTCACATCCGTTGGCCTTGGCATCTCTCTGATTGCCCGTACTTTCTCCGGGTCAACCCTCAGTCCCTTGGCCGTGAGCAGATGACCTATGTAGGGTACCTCTTTTTGTCTGAGCTTGAATTTGTCCGCGTTCAGCTTGATGTTACGCTCTCTGCACCTGGTTAGAAAGCGTCTGACTTTCTCGTCGTGGTCCTTTCCTGCCTCCTCTTGTGTTGCTCCTTCCCCCGTGATTAACACATCGTCTGCTATGACGCAGACTCCTGGGAGGCCCTCCAGGGCATGCATGAGCTTTCTTTGGAACACTTCCGGTGCTGGGCTTTTTCCCATGGGCATCCTTAGCCAACGGAAGCGACCAAATGGGGTGGCGAATGTGGTAAGGTAGCTCGACTCTTCCTCTAGTTTGACGTGCCAGAAGCCTTGCTTCACGTCGCAGACTGTGAATACTTTTGCCTTTGACATCTCCGGCAGGATGTCATCTATAGTTGGGAGTGGATAGTGACTTCTTTTTAGTGCCCGATTCAGCGGGTTTGGGTCTATACAGATCCTCAGCTTCCCATTATGTTTTCTCACTGCGACCATGCTACTGATCCAGTCAGTGCTGCGTTCCACTGGTGTGATTATCCCTCTTCTCTCTAGATCTTTGAGTTCCTCTTGTAGAGGTGTCACCATAGCTACAGGCACTCTGCGCTTTGGCAGTTTCACTGGCGGTACTCTGTCATCTATCTCTATTCTATATTCACCCTCCATGCAGCCATCTCCAGTGAACACATCCTCAAACTCTTCATTTATTTTGTCCATGGTCACGGATTTGCCACTTTCTCCCTTTGTCACTGGGCTCGGCTCTGTCTTCACTATGTTGTCTATAGCCAGAACATTCTCGTACTGTACTTTTATCAACTTCATTGCCTCGCTGGCTTTTCTGCCCAGTAAAGGGATTCTGCTACTCTGGTCAACCACTTGAAACTCTAGTCTGTGCAGCTTGTTGTTTCTGGGGTTTCTGACCTTGACCTTACATGTACCCAGAGGAGTCAACTTGGTCTTGTTATACATCACTAGCACTTTTTCAGTGTGCTCTAACTGTGTGTCTGGGTTTAGTAGATCGATGGGGATGATATTACAGTTGGCCCCACAGTCTATCTGGAAGTCAACTAACTTTTCCCCTATCTTCATTCCTGCAAAGAGCTGCTGGCCCTGACTGTGGCTGTTTTTAACCTGGTTTACAGTTTCATCCTCTCTATTTGCTTCAGTTATACAGTTGACATCCTCATAAGAGACACTGTCACTAGTCTGCTCTGTAACTGCATGCACTTTCTTAGTTTTCCCACTGCTCGCTTGTCTTGATCTGCACTGAACTGCAAAATGATTTTCCTTCCCACACCTCTTACACTTTTTCCCAAAAGCTGTGCATTTTTTCTTATTCCCCTCGTGTGTTCTACCACAAAACTTGCACAGTATCTCATTGTCTTTTTGTCTCTCTTCTGCCTGTTTCAGTGCATGTACCTCCTCCACTGTCTGTCCTTGCAGTGTTCTGCTATTCTTCCTTGACAGCTCTGTAGCTCTACAAATGTGCAGGGATGTCTCAAGAGTCAGCTTCTCTTCCATGAGTAACCTCTCCCTCAGTGCTGAGCTATTTGTACCACACACAACAAGTCGGTCTCTAATCAAAGAATCTCTAATGTCCCCAAAGTTGCAACTACTAGCAAGTATTTTCAAGTCTGTTACATAGCTGTCCACGTTTTCATCCAATCCTTGGTTCCTCATGAAGAATCGGTACCTTTCCACAGTCTCGTTTACCTTTGGGTTGCAGTACTCGTCCAACTGTATGATCATTGAACTAACTGTGGTCCTCGCTGAAGGGCTAGCACTCGACAAAGTTGCCCAAAGTTCCCTGCCTTTTTCTCCGATGAGATAGTAGAATAGCTTGACTTTTGTGGTCTCTACGGCGTCTGGCATGGTAAGGTCTATGTACAGTGTGAACTCCTCCTTCCAACTTTTCCATGACTTCGCCAAGTTGTTGGAGTCCAAAACCAAAGTTCCAGGGGGTCTTAGTCCTTCCATCGCTAGCTAATGTTTTTTTTTTTTTTTCTTGTTAATTCATAGACAATTTTCGACGTCCACCGCTGCCACCATGTTTCATTATGTTCTGTCTCTATCTGGACGATACATAATGGACGATTAAAGCAGCTTTGCTTACTTGAACTTTATTGGCTTTGTGCAGTTCATCTCTCTGCCTCTGTATCCTTATCTGCAACTGGGCCACGAGCCCAGTGTCACCTCTAAAACAGTCCCCCGTACAACAGTAAAACAGTCCCCCGTACAACAGTACTTAAATAAACAATCCTATTGTTACATCTTTCTTTTTCTTTTTTCAAGTTAAGTCTCTTCCCCTTAGGTATTCTAGTGCAACAAACTTGTACCATATGCTCTGCTCATTTACAACAGATCTAACAACATAAGCAATAATAAATCAACAGTTCAAAACATCAGTTTTTTCCCACAAGTGCATAAACAACACATTTTCATTTCTTTTCTTTTCCTTTCATAGTCCATTCTCTAATCACTGAGTATAGTCTGTCAGGTAGCGGGGTCTGATAACTTGTCGACCTGACCTGGTGACCGTGCCTTGGTTCTCTGCTGGGCCATCTGGCGGTATGGCCGCCTCAGTCACTGTTGGTGTGGGCGTGTTTTGTGTTGGTGTGAGCGTGGTGGGATTGTGTCTGAGGTGGCGACGATTTCGTCTCAGAACACCTCCTGACTCTAACTCCACCTCATACGATCTATGGCTCACCTGTTGGACCACTCTCGCTGGTCTCCAGCCCTTGTGTGTATCACAGGGCTGTACTCTCACACTGTCCTCTCTTTTCAGAGTGTCCATGTCTTTTGCTGTGCGGTTGTAGTACTTTTCCTGTCTCTGTCTGTTGTATTTCAGTCCCTGTTCGTCGTGTGTTACCTCTGGCTTCAGCAGAGTGTCCTTTGTGGGAAGCAGGGTCCTGTCCTCCTGCTTAGGAGTCTCTGTGCCGGGCTTGTGTTGAGGCCCTGGCTCGGTGTGTTGCGATGATCCAGCATTCCCAAGTACGGATCATGTCTCGCTGCTGCAGCCTTCAGCATCAGGCGCTTGGCTGTCTTTATCGCTGACTCCGCCTTCCCATTACTCTGCGGGTATCCCGGCGACGATGTACGGTGTTCAAAACCCCACTTCTGGCTGAAGTGCTGAAACTCTTGTGATGCATACTGCGGTCCGTTATCCGAGATAACAATGTCCGTAATCCCCTGTCGGGCAAAGTGTGCTTTGAGTTTTTTGATCACTGTGTTGCTCTTAGTGTCAGGTAGATAATCGACCTCCCAAAAGTTTGAATAATAATCCACTGTTATCAGATAGTCTTTATTGTGAAAGGAGAAAAGGTCCGTTCCTACTTTGGCCCAGGGTCTGCTGGCCATGTCATGTGGATGTAGTGTCTCTCTTTGTTGCCTTGGGTCCACTGACCTACATATGTCACATTTGGCGATGAAGGTCTTGATCTCCTCGTTCATTCCAAGCCAGTATACACACTCCCTCGCTCGCCTCAGACATCCTTCTACTCCCATGTGAGAGGAGTGGATCCTGTGAGTGATGTCCACCCTGAGTGCGTCAGGTATCACGGCTCTGTCCCCTCGGAACACTATGCCGTCCTGGAAACTCAGTTCATCTTGGAACGTGTGGTAGTGCCTGATGTCACTTGGTAGGTTTTTTTTTCTCGTGGGCCACCCTGACAGTATTCTGTTTACCACACTCTGTAACTTTGTGTCATCTTTTGTTGCAGCCCTGATGGCACTCAGCCTCTCTGCTGAAATGGGTAGGTAGCTGACCATGTTCACAGTCTCGATATCTGTCTCACTCTCTCCCATAGTGCTCTCTGGTAAGTATGCTCTACTCAGCGTGTCTGCAAGTAGCATATCCCTGCCTGGAACATAGGTCACACTAATATCATACTGCTGCAGTCTGAGTAGCATTCTCTGCAGTCTCTTAGGTGCACTAAGTAATGGCTTTCTGTGTATATTTTCTAGAGGCTTGTGGTCGCTTTGTACTGTGAACTCTCTACCATAAGTATACTGATGGAACTTTTCCATCCCAAACACTATGGCTAAGCATTCTTTCTCTATTTGGGCATAGCCCCTTTCAGTTGGTGTGAGTGCCCTACTACCAAATGCTACCGGTTTACCTTTCTGTGTCAGGGCGGCCCCCAGTCCCGTGTCAGATGCATCACACTGAAGTGTCAACACCTCTTCCTTGTTGTAGTACTGTAGAACTGGTGCTTTAGCGATTTTGTCTTTCAGTCTTTGAAACGCCCCTTCTTGGATGTCCGTCCATTCCCACAGGTTCTCCTTGCCCGTGAGTTGTCTCAGAATCTCAGAGTCATCTGAAAGGTGGTCATAGAATTTCGACAGATAGTTGACCATCCCAACTAATCGGAAATTGGACACTTGGTTCGGAAAAAGAGGGAGATCTACAATAATTATAGGCAGCATGGAGTAAATGAGGTGCTTGAGGAGTATAAAAAATGTAAAAAGAATCTTAAGAAAGAAATTAGAAAAGCTAAAAGAAGATATGAGGTTGCTTTGGCAAGTAAGGTAAAAGTAAATCCGAAGGGTTTCTACCGCTATATTAATAGCAAAAGGATAACGAGGGATAAAATTGGTCCATTAGAGAGTCAGAGTGGACAACTATCTGCAGAGCCAAAAGAGATGGGGGAGATATTGAACAGTTTCTATTCTACGGTATTCGCCAAGGAGAAGGATATTGAATTATGTGAGGCAAGGGAAACAAGTAGAGTAGCTATGGAAACTATGAGGATCAAAGAAGAGGAAGTACTGACACTTTTGAGAAATATAAAAGTGGATAAGTCTCCAGGTCCGGACAGGATATTCCCCAGGACATTGAGGGGAGTTAGTGTAGAAATAGCAGGGGCTATGACAGAAATATTTCAAATGTCATTAGAAACGGGAATAGTGCCGGAGGATTGGCGTACTGCGCATGTTGCTCCATTGTTTAAAAAGGGGTCTAAGAGTAAACCTAGCAATTATAGACCTGTTAGTTTGACGTCAGTGGTGGAAAAATTAATGGAAAGAATACTTAGAGATAATATATATAAGCATCTGGATAAACAGGGTCTGATTAGGAACAGTCAACATGGATTTGTGCCTGGAAGGTCATGTTTAACTAATCTTCTTGAATTTTTTGAAGATGTTACTCGGGAAATTGATGAGCGTAAAGCAGTGGATGTTGTGTATATGGACTTCAGTAAGGCCTTTGACAAGGTTCCTCATGGAAGGTTGGTTAAGAAGGTTCAATGGTTGGGTATTAATGGTGGAGTAGCAAGATGGATTCAACAGTGGCTGAATGGGAGATGCCAGAGAGTAATGGTGGATGGTTGTTTGTCAGGTTGGAGGCCAGTGACGAGTGGGGTGCCACAGGGATCTGTGTTGGGTCCACTGTTGTTTGTCATGTACATCAATGATCTGGATGATGGTGTGGTAAATTGGATTAGTAAGTATGCAGATGATACTAAGATAGGTGGGGTTGCGGGTAATGAAGTAGAGTTTCAAAGTCTACAGAGAGATTTATGCCAGTTGGAAGAGTGAGCTGAAAGATGGCAGATGGAGTTTAATGCTGATAAGTGTGAGGTGCTACATCTTGGCAGGACAAATCAAAATAGGACGTACATGGTAAATGGTAGGGAATTGAAGAATGTAGATGAACAGAGGGATCTGGGAATAACTGTGCAAAGTTCCCTGAAAGTGGAATCTCGTGTAGATAGGGTGGTAAAGAAAGCTTTTGGTGTGCTGGCCTTTATAAATCAGAGCATTGAGTATAGAAGTTGGGATGTAATGTTAAAATTGTACAAGGCATTGGTGA
Organism: Leucoraja erinaceus; assembly: GCF_028641065.1. Lineage (NCBI taxonomy): Eukaryota > Metazoa > Chordata > Chondrichthyes > Rajiformes > Rajidae > Leucoraja > Leucoraja erinaceus. Next base: position 20,067 of record NW_026576313.1, read on the forward strand.
GGCCAATGCTGGAGTATGGTGTACAATTTTGGTCGCCTAATTATAGGAAGGATGTCAACAAAATAGAGAGAGTACAGAGGAGATTTACTAGAATATTGCCTGGGTTTCAGCAACTAAGTTACAGAGAAAGGTTGAACAAGTTAGGGCTTTATTCTTTGGAGCGCAGAAGGTTAACGGGGGACTTGATAGAGGTTTTTAAAATGATGAGAGGGATAGACATAGTTGACGTGGAAAAGCTTTTCCCACTGAGAGTAGGGAAGATTCAAACAAGGGGACATGACATGAGAATTAAGGGGCTGAAGTTTAGGGGTAACATGAGGGGGAACTTCGTTACTCAGAGAGTGGTAGCTGTGTGGAATGAGCTTCCAATGAAGGTGGTGGAGGCGGGTTCGTTTTTATCATTTAAAAATAAATTGGATAGTTATATGGGAAGGGAATGGAGGGTTATGGTCTGAGCGCAGGTATATGGGACTAGGGGAGATTATGTGTTCGGCACGGGCTAGAAGGGTCGAGATGGCCTGTTTCCGTGCTGTAATTGTTATATGGTTATATGGTTATATGGTTATCGTAAACAGTAAGCTATCTTGAATTATTCAACGACTTCACCACGCCACCTTGCCACTAAGCGGAAGTCATGGAATGAGCGCCAATTTAGCAATTAAACAGTCCTGATCTAATAAAATGGTTATTCACGCTTTTACCAACCGAAAACTGTTGCAACGATTTAAAAAACAAGCCAGGGCAAACAATTTGGCAGCAGCCACTTGACAACCAATCAATTTTGTGAACACAAACTTTTTAAAAGGCGAGGCAAACAATTTGGCAGCAGCCACTTGACCACCATTCATGAGATGCCTCCTGACCCACAGAATTACTCCAGCATTATGTATCTATCTTCGTTGTAAACAAGGATCTGCTGTTACTTCCTACACATAATAATCCGGTACATTATTAGAGATATATGAACATTGGTCCATCTTCAAGTACATTCCCAATCATTTTCTTCTGATAAACGGAACGGAAGTTAAACTGACACTCTACAAATTATGTGGTTATCCGCAAAAGCCAATGTTTGATTCCTGTGCACTGAAATGGAGACACAATAAAGTGCATATGCTGGTAGCTTGTGCAAAAACCAATATCGGAGTGCTGGAGGAATTCAGCCATTCAGACAGCATTCTGTGGATGAAAATGAGCAGACGACGTTTCCGGTTGGGAACTTTATTGGAACGTTGAAAAGAAGCGACCTCATGGAAACCTCGCTTGTCAATTTCCGTCCTCTGATGCTGCCTGAACGGCTGGATTCATCCGGCAATGTTTCTTTTTTCTGCTTCTTTGCTTCTTAAGCCTCGCAATGTTTCGAAAAAAAGGCGATTGATCGCTTTATGCGGGGTATTTCTCGTAAAAATAAGTTGATTAAATTGAGATAGAGTGTATAATATATATATTTTCTGTGTTACAGCTGACTTGGTGGCAATCATCATTCTCTGTCGGGGGAAATGTGAGCTATCCAAATGCATCACCCGTTACCTGGTGGCCATGGCAGCTGCTGACCTCATGGTCCTGATAGTCGAAATGATCCTGTATGAAATAAAGAATTGTTACTTCCCAATCTCATTCTTCAATGACACTCCCGTTTGCAGTCTAAACCTGACCCTTCTTTTTATTTCCCTTGATTGTTCCGTCTGGTTAACCGTTGCTTTCGCCGTTGATCGATGTATATCTATTTACCAACTACGATTCCGTGCCAAGTATTGTACTGAAAAAACGGCATCTATTGTGATAGCTGTGATATGCTTTTTCAGCGTTTTTCAAAATGTGCGTACCTATTTTACATATGAACCGCGAGACATAATCGACAACGTGTCATGGTTTTGTGCCGTAAAACCATTCTGTTTTATCTCACCTGCATGTATTGCATTCCTTTGGATTGACACACTCCTAAACCCAATTGGGCCAATTGTGTTTATCATAGTTCTTAATTCGCTTACCATAAGGCATATTTTAGTGGCCAACAGAGTAAGACAAGGGGCTTCGACAGGCGAATAAATCAAATGGTGAAACGTATCCTGAGATTGACAATCGAAGGAAATCTATAGTTTTGTTGCTTGCAATAACTGGGAGCTTTGTACACCTGTGGATGGTAATATTTGTTTATTTTCTATCTATACCATTTACAGACAACCAAACATTGTCGACACATTTTAATAATCCTTTCACTATTGCTAAAAAATCTGGTTATATGTTAAGGAGTGCTTGCACGAAAACCTTCATTTATGTTGCATCACAAGCTAAATCTGCGAAGAATTAAAATGTATTGTTAGATATCCTGTATCTCTCTTGTGTAGTTTACTGAAATAAATTCAACTGTTTTACAAACCGAAAGGGTAGCACATTATTGAACGATGCATTGCTTTCTTAACGAGGGATAAAATTGGTCCTTTAGAGAGTCAGAAGGATAACGAGGGATAAAATTGGTCCTATAGAGAGCCAGAGTGGACAACTATCTGCAGAGCCAAAAGAGATGGGGGAGATATTGAACAGTTTCTTTTCTTCGGTATTCACCAAGGAGAAGGATATTGAATTATGTGAGGTAAGGGAAACAAGTAGAGTAGCTATGGAAACTATGAGGATCAAAGAAGAGGAAGTACTGACACTTTTGAGAAATATAAAAGTGGATAGGTCTCCAGGTCCGGACAGGGTATTCCCTAGGACATTGAGGGAAGTTAGTGTAGAAATAGCAGGGGCTATGGCAGAAATATTTCAAATGTCATTAGAAACGGGAATAGTGCCGGAGGATTGGCGTACTGCGCATGTTGCTCCATTGTTTAAATAGGGGTCTAAGAGTAAACCTAGCAATTGTAGACCTGTTAGTTTGACGTTTGAGGCAAAAACAGGAAAGCAGACTATTATCTAAATGGTGGCCGATTGGGAAAGGGGGAGATGCAGCGAGACCTGGGTGTCATGGTACACCAGTTATTGAAGGTAGGCATGCAGGTGCAGCAGGCAGTAAAGAAAGCGAATGGTATGTTAGCTTTCATTGCAAAAGGATTTGAGTATAGGAGCAGAGAGGTTCTACTGCAGTTGTACATGGTCTTGGTGAGACCACACCTGGAGTATTGCGTACAGTTTTGGTCTCCAAATCTGAGGAATGACATTATTGCCATAGAGGGAGTGCAGAGAAGGTTCACCAGACTGATTCCTAGGATGTCAGGACTGTCTTATGAAGAACGACTGGATAGACTTGGTTTATACTCTCTAGAATTTAGAAGATTGAGAGGGGATCTTATAGAAACTTACAAAATTCTTAAGGGGTTGGACAGGCTGGATGCAGGAAGATTGTTCCCGATGTTAGGGAAGTCCAGGACAAGGGGTCACAGCTTAAGGATAAAGGGGAAATCCCTTAAAACCGAGATGAGAAGAACTTTTTTCACACAGAGAGTGGTGAATCTCTGGAACTCTCTGCCACAGAGGGTAGTTGAGGCCAGTTCATTGGCTATATTTAAGAGGGAGTTCGATGTGGCCCTTGTGGCTAAGGGGATCAGGGGGTATGGAGAGAAGGCAGGTACGGGATACTGAGTTGGATGATCAGCCATGATCATATTGAATGGCGGTGCAGGCTCGAAGGGCCGAATGGCCTACTCCTGCACCTAATTTCTATGTTTCTATGTCAGTGGTGGGCAAATTAATGGAAAGAATACTTAGAGATAATATATATAAGCATCTGGATAAACAGGGTCTGATTAGGAACAGTCAACATGGATTTGTGCCTGGAAGGTCATGTTTAACTAATCTTCTTGAATTTTTTGAAGATGTTACTCGGGAAATTGATGAGGGTAAAGCAGTGGATGTTGTGTATATGGACTTCAGTAAGGCCTTTGACAAGGTTCCTCGTGGAAGGTTGGTTAAGAAGGTTCAATGGTTGGGTATTAATGGTGGAGTAGCAAGATGGATTCAACAGTGGCTAAATGGGAGATGCCAGAGAGTAATGGTGGATGGTTGTTTGTCAGGTTGGAGGCCAGTGACGAGCGGGGTGCCACAGGGATCTGTGTTGGGTCCACTGTTGTTTGTCATGTACATCAATGATCTGGATGATAGTGTGGTAAATTGGATTAGTAAGTATGCAGATGATACTAAGATAGGTGGGGTTGCGGGTAATGAAGTAGAGTTTCAAAGTCTACAGAGAGATTTATGCCAGTTGGAAGAGTGGGCTGAAAGATGGCAGATGGAGTTTAATGCTGATAAGTGTGAGGTGCTACATCTTGGCAGGACAAATCAAAATAGGACGTACATGGTAAATGGTAGGGAATTGAAGAATGTAGATGAACAGAGGGATCTGGGAATAACTGTGCACATTCCCTGAAAGTGGAATCTCATGTAGATAGGGTGGTAAAGAAAGCTTTTGGTGTGCTGGCCTTTATAAATCAGAGCATTGAGTATAGAAGTTGGGATGTAATGTTAAAATTGTACAAAGCATTGGTGAGGACAATTCTGGAGTATGGTGTACAATTTTGGTCGCCTAATTATAGGAAGGGTGTCAACAAAATAGAGAGAGTACAGAGGAGATTTACTAGAATGTTGCCTGGGTTTCAGCAACTAAGTTACAGAGAAAGGTTGAACAAGTTGGGGCTTTATTCTTTGGAGCGCAGAACGTTAAGGGGGGACTTGATAGAGGTTTTTACAATGATGAGAGGGATAGACAGAGTTGACGTGGAAAAGCTTTTCCGACTGAGAGTAGGGAAGATTCAAACAAGGGGACATGACATGAGAATTAAGGGACTGAAGTTTAGGGGTAACATGAGGGGGAACTTCTTTACTCAGAGAGTGGTAGCTGTGTGGAATGAGCTTCCAGTGAATGTGGTGGAGGCAGGTTCGTTTTTATCATTTAAAAATAAATTGGATAGTTATATGGATGGGAAGGGAATGGAGGGTTATGGTCTGAGCGCAGGTATATGGGACTAGGGGAGATTATGTGTTCGGCACGGACTAGAAGGGTCGAGATGGCCTGTTTCCGTGCTGTAGTTGTTATATGGTTATATGGTTATATGGTTTCTTCATTTTATATGACAATTCGTCACAGGGATTTCGAAAAGACATGTGAGATTTAAGGGTCATATTCAGACCCAGATTAGATTAGTTCATTGTCAAAGCAACCGGGTGCAATAAAATTCCTCTCGCAAGAAGCTTACAGAGTAATCTACATATCGCGGTGACGGACACAAGAATACATACAATAGTAAAAAGGGGAAGGGGAGTCAATCTGCCCCATGACAGAAGGGGAAGGAGTTGTATAGTTTGATAGCCACAGAGAAAAAGAGTCCCCTAAGGAATTCTGCCCTGCATCTTGGTGGAACCAGTATTCCATAAATACATGCACCAACCCAAATTTCCAATATAGCATCTCTGGATAGAAGGAATGGGTGAATTTTGGGGCGAGACACTTCTTCAGATTGAGAGCCAGGGGAGGGGGAGACACAGATATAAGGATGGGTAAAGTGTTTAATAACGAGATATCAAACGAGGCGAGGATCAAGGAAAATGTAGAATAGATCACTGTTCTTTAAGGGAAAGTGACAGCAAAGCAAACATAGATAACATTTCGTTCACTACTAATTTCCATCCTGCACTCAAATTCACTTGGACCATCTGCGACATGTCTCAACCGTTTATTGATCTCGCCGTCTCTATGCGAGGTTATAGAGTATCACAATTTCACAAGTTATAGGAGTAGAATTAGACCGTTCGGTCCATCGATTCTACTCCGCCATTCAATTACGCATGATCTCCGCATCCTAATCCCATGTTCCTGCCTTCAACCAAACCCCTTGACACCCGTTCTAATCAATAACTTGTCTATCTCCCCTTAAAAATATCCACTGTCTAGGCCACCGTGATAATTCGTTCCACAGATAAATTACCCTCTGAGAAAAGAAGTTAATCCTCACCTCCTTTCTAAAAGAGCGCATTTTAATTTCGTGGGCAAAGACCTCTGGTCCTATACTCTCCCACCAGTAAAAACTTCAATTCTATCTATGCCTTTCAATATTCTGTAAGCGTCAAACGGTCACCAGATGCTAACCCACTGATTACTGGAATCATTCTTGTAAAACTCCTCTGGATCCTCTCCAGAGTTGCACATCCTTCCTCAGATATGGTGCCGAAATTTGCTCACAGTATTCCAAATGCAGCCTGACCAGTACCATATCTAACCAAAGCATTACATCTCAGTTTTTGTATTCCAACCCTCTTGATATAAATGCTAACATTGAATTTACCTTCCTTACTGTCGATTCGACTTGAAGATTAACTATTTTGCAGTCCTGCCCCAGCACCCCAAGTCCCTTTGCACCTCGGATTTCTGAATTATCTTTCCATTTAGAAAATAATCGACCCCTTTATTCTTTTTACCAAAATGCATGACTCCGTATTTTGCTATAAACAATCTCATCTGCCACTTCTCTGCCCACACTCAGAACCTGTCCAAGTCATTCTGCACAGTCCTTGCTTCCTCTTCACTGCCTGCCCTTCCACCTATCTTAGCATCATGTGCAAATTTGGCCGCAAAGCATTCATAACCTTATCCAAATCATTAATATCCCACGTGAAGAGCAGCGGCCCCAGCGCCGACCTTGCGGACCTTCACTAGTCACTGACAGCCAACCGAAAAATATCTATTTTATTGCAACTCTTTGCCTTCAGTTGTCCAGCTAATCCTCTAGCCATGCTAGTATCTTCCCTTTGATGCCATGGACTTTTATCTTCCCGAGCAGCCTTACATTACCGAAGGCCTTCTGAAAATCTAGGTAAACAACATCTGCAGCCTCCCTTGTGTTTGTCCTACTATTAAATTCCCCAACGAACTCCAGCAAGTTCGTTAGGCAAGATATTTCCTTCACAAAACCATGCTGACTTTGGCCTATTTTATCGTCAACTCCTAGGTACTATGTAACCTTGGCCTTTATAATGACACTAAAATATTACTGACCATCAAAGTAAAGCGAACATGCCTATAGAGTCCACGCTTCTGCTTTGCTCCCTTCTAGTAAAGCGGGCTGTTTGTCACAATGTTCAACATTTCAGGCAGCACTCCTAGCTCTAGTGATTCTTGAAATATCATAACTAATGCCTCCAACGTCTCTGAGGCCGCCTCCTTCAGAATCCAGGGGTTCAGTCCAGCCGGTCCAGGTGACTTATCCGCACGCAGACCTTTCAATTTCCTAGAACCGTCTGCTTAATAATCGTCACTCCACTAACCTGCACGCCTTGGCCCATTAGGATCACCTGCTGGTGTCTTCCACTGTCAAGACTGATGCAAAATGGTTATTCAATTCCTTCTGCTATTTCATGATTTCGCGTTATCACTTCTCCTGCATCATTCTCTTGATGTCCACTCTTTCCTCTTTTTTACTCTTTTTATATCCGCAGAAACTCTTGCTATCCTATGTTATATTATTGTCCAGCTTACATTCGGACTTCAACTGACACATATTATAAACCTACAGACTCCCACGGCAATCCTTCTTCCCACCCTGCCTCTTGCAAAGACTCTATCCCTTACCCCAATTCCTCCATCTACGCCATCTGAGCCCAAGCCAACCATGCTAGGACATCTGAGTCACCCCATCGGCCGTCGCGTACGGCACATAGTCTTCTTCACTTTCGCCACCTCCACCGCTAGCCAAATCTTCCCATCCCCACCCCTTTGCACTTTCCGCAGATACCGTTCCCTCACAACTCCCTGATTAACTCGTCCCTTCCCACCCAAACCATACCCACCGAAGATATTTCCCTTGCAAACCCAAGAGATGTAACACCCGCCCCTATACGTCATCCATCGACTCGGTACGAGGACCCCGACCGTCTTTTAGGGTGAGGCAGAGGTTCACCTTTATCCCCACCAGCCTCTTCGTCTGTGTCTGCCATTCTATGTGTGGTTACGCATATATGGGCGAGAGAAAACGCAGGCTCGCCGATCGTCTCGCCGAACACCTCCGCTTAGGTCGCCTAAACCTATCTGATCTGCCGGTTGCAAAACACTTTAAAGGGCTTGCTGGTATCATTGACTGACGTATGTCACCGAAAAATACGCCGCGTGACGACTTATGACGCGGCGGTGACGCGGCGTGATGACGTGACGCGGCAGTGACGGAATGATGCCCAGTGCAAATTCGAGGAACAGCCCCTCCTATTTCGCATGGACAGTTTACACACCAAACGGTGTGAATATTGACTGCTCTAACTTCGTAACCCTTGCTTTCGCCCCCCCTCCCCCACCCCCGCCCCCCCCCCCCCCTCCCCTTCCCTCTCCGACCACTATGACTGCCCGGATTAAATTCTATCTCTGTTTGCTTTGTTGTCCCATTCTCCTAGCTACTAATGATGTATTCTACATTTTCCGTGAACTACTTCTCTTTTGATGTGTCTTTTTCACACACTTTACCTTTCCTTATCTCTGTGTCTCCCTCTCCCTTGACTCTCAGCCTGAAGGAGGGTCTCGACCGAAACCGCATCCGTTCCTTCTATGCAGAAATGCTGCATGACCTTCTGAGTTTCTCCAGCATTTTTGTGCCTATCTTTGGTGTAAACCAGCATCTGTAGTTTCTTCCCACAAATTACCAAGCTATTCGCCGGTGAGATTCAGTGCCGCAGAAGACAGAAGCAGAATATCAGAAAACATTAAAAAAGTTAATGTAATTATTAGTACATGTTTTAAATGGTAGATCCCTGCATGCATTTTGTTTTCCAGCAATGTATGCGTCCCATTGAAATAGATCCGATGTCTCTTGCCCGGAGAGGCCTTGACGGTCTGGTTTTAAGTGTGCTCGTCCGCTGTTTTCAGCACATTATTCCACTGCTTAATGACTCGTTCGTTCTTCCATGAACTGAACATAAACACTGTCAATAGAGCGCCAGAACTGACTTCCGCTTTCAACAGAAAAATGCCAGAGTTTTCAAGTTATGCAATAATCTCATCGCGTTAAGGACCCGATTCTATATGGCCAGATATTATTACTCCTGTCATATTATCTATGGAAACGACACACACACACACACACACACACACACACACACACACACACACACACACACACACACGCACGCACGCTCGCACGCACGCACGCACGCACGCGCGCGCACACACACACACACACACACACACACGCACACACACACGCACGCACGCACGCACACATCAATTAAATGTGTGTCTGTTCTACATCGGGTGGATCGGATACATCATCTCTGGTCCATAATCTCAATTATATTAGGATTTTTTTGTGAGGTACATCACGTCATTGTAAATACATAGTGGTCCCGTTCGCTGTAGTTATGCTCTTCTTTTATCAATATCCTGATACTATGCGTCGACTCCAATGAGAGAATGAAGTCCTCTCGGCTCCCCGTCCCAACTTCGTGTGCAGACAGGGCATTCATAACGCATTCAGACCCCTTCACTTTTTCCAGATTTTGTTACATTACAGTCTTATTTTAAAATGGTTGAAATGTTTAATCATCAATCTACACGCAATACCCTGGAATAAAAATGCGAAAACAGGTGTTTAGAAATTTTAAATAAATTTACTAGTGGTAAGTTAAATTGATTGGACATGGTTTGGAAAGGCACATGCCCGTCTATATAAGGTCCCATAGTTGACAGTGCATGTCAGAGCAAAAACCAAGCCATGAAGACGAAGTAATTGTCCGTAGACCTCTGAGTCAGGATTGTGTTCAGACACATGCCCGGGGAAGGGTCTAAAACAATATCCGCAGCATTGCAGGTCCCGAAGACCACAGAGGCATCTGTCATTCTTAAATAAGAACGTTGGAATTACCAGGATTATTCATTGAACTTGCCGCCCGTCCAAACTGAGCAATCGGGGGAGTAGGGCCTTTGTCTGGGAGGTGACCAAGAACGCGATGTTCAAGCTGACAGAGCTCCAGAGTTACTATGCAGAGATGGGAGAACCTTTCCGGAAGGACAACTATATCTGCCGCACTCCACCAATCAGGCCTTTATGGTAGATTGGCTAGACGGAAAACGCACATGACAGCCCGCTTGGATTTTGCCAAAAAGCACCTAAACCAGATTCTCTAGTCTAATGAAACCAAGATTGAACTCTTTGGCCTGAATGCAAAGCGTCACATCTGGGGGAAACCAGGCACCGATCATCACCAGCCCAATGCCATACTTCCGGTGAAGTATGGTGGTCGCAGCATCATGCTGTGGGGATGTTCTTCAGTGGCAGGAACTGGGAGACCAATTAGGATAGAGGGAAAGATGAACGGAGCAAAGTACAGAGAGATTCTTGATGAAAACTTGCTCCAGAGTGTTCTGGACCTCAGACTGGGGCAAAGCTTCACCTTCCAACAGGACAATGACCCTAAGCACACAGCCAAGCCAACGCAGGAGTGGCTTCGTGACACGTCTGTGAATGTCCTTAAGTGGCCCAGCCAGAGGCCGGACTTGAACCCGATCGCACATCTCTGGAGGGACCTGAAAATAGCTGTGCATCGACGCTCCCCATCGAACCTGACAGGGATTGAGAGGATCTGCGGAGAAGAATGGGATAAATTACTCAAATACAGGTCTGCCAAGCTTGTAGCGTCATACGCAAGAAGACTTGATGCTGTAATCGCTGCCAAATATGCCACAATAAAGTACCGAGTAAATGTTCTGAATACTTATGGTAATGTGATATTCCGGTTATTTAATTTTTACTCTGGGGTATTGTGTGTAAATTGATCATAAAAAACGAATTCAATCGATTTTATAACAAGGCTGTTACGTAACAAAATGTGGCAAAGGTGAAGGGGTCTAAATACTTTCTGAATGCACTGTAGATCATCAAGGTATCAATAGTTCTGCGATTCTCATGCTACGTTTGGTGAATTGCTCAATATTGTTTAGTGCTGAAACCGAGCCTAACGATGTAAGTGTAACATGCGGTAGGTTTTCCACGTCTTTGTCAAATTCAGAAATGACTTTATCACGTAATGTAATTGCTATTTGCTTGGTAGACTTGTTCATTACTATGTTCCATTGCCCATATTTTCAGCGTTTTACGCTTTCACATATTCTCCCCGTTTCGTTAAATAATAATAACACAGCAATACATCTATTAAAAATGTGTTATTTCTCTGAACAAAATCACGGTTCATCAGATTGGAAGTACGTGTCAGTGCCACTAGGACCATGCCCATTGTTTGAACGCGGATAATTTCCATGTGTACGAAGCACAATTGAATTCATGCAGGTGTTCAATTTAATTAAAACTGGGAATGAATTCATTGCTGGTGTTCAAATATGTTCAACTTGCCGTAAGGTAATCTGGCGAAAGTAGGAAGCAACGACCAGGTGGTGATGCCTGTATCTGCATGGATAGGCCCGCAGTGGCGCTATCGTGCACAGGTCCCTTTGCAACGACCGACATCCGTGAAAGTGTTTCTGCAGCCTTTACGCCTCTAACATCAATTTTAAAGATGGAATTGATAATAATCTGAGGCGATGAGGAACAACGATCTTAAGATAAATTTACCTTTATATGGCGGGTAGGAGAAGCAGCATAGTTGGGATGGGGGAAGGGTAGCAGGGCTCCCTGGTGACATTATTAACCTTCCCCGGTTGAAGAGGAAGCAGCAGGAGCCAGGAGAATCAACAGCGGAGTCAGGCCGCGTGGTTTTTGGGCCGATAGTGTGGAGGCATCCGGCAGGTAACTCGGCTTGGAACTCAGGTGAGACGCCCGGCTCTGCCTTTTGGTGGCCGAGAGAGAGAGAGGATGAGCGAAATCCGTGGCTTCGACGAAGGAGTAGCCGGAGTGCAGATCGGAGTCATCGGTGGTGTCGTCAGACACGGCCCTGGTGCGGCAGAGGAAACTGTGTAGTTCGGCATTGGTGTTATCGTCAGTAATCCCGCCCGGAGTAGCGGTGGAATTCGGTAAACCCGTCCTGAGATCGATCGAGGAAGTGACGAGGGCCGACGGCGGCGCCCGTGGCAGCTTCGGTGCACTTGGCCTCGGTATGAGACCAGTTCTATGTTAGTATGAAGAACTGCAGATGCTGGATAAAAAAAAACTAAGATAGACATCAAATGCTGGAGTAATTCAGCGTGAAGGGCAGCATCTAGGGCGAGAAGGAATGGGTGACGTTTCGGGTCGATCTCCATCTTCAGACAACAGTCTGAAGAAGGGTCTCGATCCGAAACATGACCTAGTCCTTCTTTCCAGACACGCTGCCTGCCCCACTGAGTTACTCCAGCATTGTGTGTTATTTTTTATCTATGTTATTCCATTTCCTTGTGCACTATCTACAAAATAGGCGCGATTTACAGAGACCAATAAACCACGTATTTGGGAATTGGCAGGAAACCAATCGAACCCAGGTGTCTTGCGCTGTGACGTAACACTTCTACCAGCAGCATAACTACGCCGCAAAATTTCGCCCTGATCTTAGTCAGTGGGAAATGACCTCATTGCGGCCACCCCATCGCATCTGTAACTAATTATATAGATTGTTCAGCTTCCCCATTCGAAAAGAAAAGAGCGAAAAATCTGCCCAGTTAATACTTCCTGAAACCAAGACACTGCGGCTGCTAGCAACATTGCTGTAAATTACCACGGGTTCTACCAAATGTTTTCCTCAGCTTCGTGACCACAACTGTGGACTGCGATTTACTGCGTTTAAAAAAGGGTTCCGACTGGAAAGTCGACCCTACCAAATTCTTCAGATATGCTGTCTGACGTGCTGAATTACTCCAGCACCTTATGGTTCGTTGCTAATCAGCATCTGTAGGTCATGGTGTTAACGTGCAGTACGTTACTTACCGTCCAACTAGTTTGATATCGTTTCTAAGGAGATAGCAAGCCAGAAAATTGCTACGCTAGTTAAATAAGTAAGTAAGTAAGTTTATTGGTCAAGTATTCATATAAAACGCATTTGCTTTGGTGCTCAGCCCACAAGTAACAACTTGACATACAGTGACAGTTACGAATGACTCAGAAAACACTAAACATTAATAATAATAAAACATTAACGACAAAACACCATTGATCAAGCATGTGAACCAACAAAATACCAGGTCAAAGGGAGGCTACAGATTTTTGGCTGTTGGGTGGAGCAACTACTCGTGGATAAAAACTGTTTTTGTGTCTGGCTGTGGCAGCTTTGCCAATCCGGAGTCGCTTTCCAGAGGGAAGTGATTCAAAGAGTTTGTGGCCAGTTTGAGGGGGGTCAGAGATGATCTTGCCCGACTTCCGGTTTGAACATGGGTTGAACAGCTGTGTGTGAGCGTTGCTCCCGATTACTGCTCAAGACTACTCGTTTATCTTTGCTATATTTTTGAGATAACCCACTATTAAACGCTATGAAGGACTCAAGGCAGTATTAAGCATCTGAAACAGTAAGTAAAATGAGCCGTCGAACTAAAACCGGGGGGAAAGACAGTGAAATCTCAAGCAAGAGCGCTGCAGCTTTGGCACCGCTCCCGGAAGCTGGCCTTGAACTACCAGAGGATTTGGAGAGGCTTCGTTCAGCACTCCTTGCTGACATGACACACGACTCTGTCCTAAAAAGAGAACTTGAAGTGGCTTTGTCGCCGGTGTACACCAGTCTGGAGCAAGTTAAATCCTATCACGAATTGCATGATGAACGCATTCGCGAGGTTGAAGATGGCCTGAATGACCACAGTGACAGACTGGCGAGCGCCGAAATTGCTATAGCTGCATTACAGAGTGAAAACACACTCCTGAAAATGAAGTTAGATGACCTCGAGAACCGGTCGCGGAGATCCAAGGGTGGTCGGGATTCCTGAAAATATGGAAGGCTCGGACCCTGTTAAATTTATACCTGAGTTTTTTGAAGAAGTGCTGGGGGCGGATTTCTTCTCAAGACCTCTTATGCTTTCTCGTTCCCACCGAATTGGACCTACACCAACAGACGTCCCGAATATCAAGCCATCTAAGCCAAAGAGTGTTCCTGGTTCTCTTTCATTACTTCCAGGATAAACATCGTATCATCACCAAACGGAGACAGGAGCTGTTCTTCCGAGGGCACCGGGTGTTTTTTTTATGAAGATTTCAGCGTGAAGCTGGGGAGAAAACGTGCAACTTTTAGGGAAATAAAATCCCTGCTTTACAATAAAGGGGTTCGGTTTGGCCTCCAGTATCCTGCCCGGCTCCAGGTCACTCGTGAAGGTAAAAAGCACTATTTCAATAAACCAGAGACTGCCAAAAAGTTTTACTACTCGCGCTGGGGAGGTGACAGCCGTGAAGAACAATGACCTTTTAGGATATCCATGCGTTATTGGCACGGCCTCCTGCGGCGGTGATCTTTGGAAGATGTGTTTATTCTTCAGTTTAATTTGTGGAATCCGACTGAGCTGAACTGCAATGCTACATATTTTGGTGAGTGAGTCGAGGACTTTTTGCCAGCAAAATGTAAATGTCTAAGATTACTCTTTGGGATACAATTTTCACTTCCTTCTTTCTCGTAATGCTTTGCTTGTCCGGGGTTATCTTTAGCCTATATATCTTAAAAGTAGAATAAATGACTGTACAACTTTCAAAGAAGGGAGCCACCCTCAATTGGATCAAACATTTTAGTCAGGGAACACTTCGGAAGTTTTTTGTTTTGTAATGCCTGCGGTCATCCTCAGTCGGGGAAGAAGTTCTAGGTTTTTGGGGGTTAATTTTTTTTTGTTATTATAAGGGGATGAGGGAAAGGTGTTGGGGGTAAAGGCAGCTCATTCTTTGATTGTTACAAATGCACTCGACTTTCTTTTTTTTTTTGCTTTTTTCTCTTCTCTTTTTTTTTATCTCCCCCCCCCCTCCCCCACCATTGCAGCCTTCGCGTGGTTCTGGATGGCAGACGCTGTATGTATTTTTTTAATCATATTTTGAAATATGGCTAATGGTGATATTGATGGAGGCAATCCTGTGAGGTTTATATCTTGGAATGTAAAGGGGCTCAATGGTCCGGTTAAAAGAGCTAAAGTTTTTTCTCACCTAAAACAACTAAAAACAGATATACTACTTTTACAAGATACTCACTTAAGACTGCAAGATCATAATAGACTGCGTAAAACGTGGGTTAGTCAGATTTCTCACTCCAAATTTAATAGTAGGTCCAGGGGTGTGGCACTATTAATCAACAGAATAATACAGTTTACACCGTCTGACATAGTTTGTGACCCTAATGGCCAGTTTATTATAGTTTCCGGGTGTCTTTTTCAAAAACCTGTCGTTTTAGTGAATGTTTATGCCCCTAAATGGGATGATGTTCACTTTGCAAATAAGGTTCTGTCATTAATACCCAATCTGAACACGCACCAGCTAATTTTTTCGGGAGACCTGAACTTTGCTATTAATCCACTGCTTGATAGGTCTAGTTCTAAGGGGACACCTTCTGGTATGACAAAGACCTTCTCACTGTTTATGCAACAAAATGGTTATGTGGACCCCTGGAGATTTCTGAACCCAACTGCTAGACAATTCTTTTTTTTTTCTCATGTTCACCATTCTTTTTCCAGAATAGACTATTTTTTTATAGACAGCCCCTTCATTCCTAGGGTTAAGAAAATTGAATATACCGCTATAGTAATATCAGATCACTCACCTGTGATACTGGACCTAGGCTTTCCTTTAAATATTAAAGAACGACCGCTTGGAAACTCAACCCCCTTTTGCTTTCCAATGAAAAATGTTGCAGTTTTGTATCAGCTAACATAGACACATTCCTTGAAATTAATACAGCTGAGTCCCTATCCTGCTCTTTAATTTGGGAAACTTTAAAAGCCTACTTAAGAGGTCAAATCATATCTTATACTTCATACGCCAATAAAGAACGCAAGAAGGAAATGGAAACCCTGTTAAAATCCATCTTGACCCTGGATAGGCAATATTCTGAAGCACCCACCACCCAATTATACAAAAGCCGTGCTGATTTACAAACGAAATGCAATCTTTTATCTACTAATCAAACAGAACAACTAATTCTCTGGACTCGTGGTCTTTATTATGAATATGATGATAAGGCTTATGGCTCACCAACTGAAGCGTCAATCCGCGTCACGGTTTATTCCTCAGATAAGAGACATACACCAAGACTTATCACCTGGTTGCTACCCTTTGAAGATTATTTTAGCCTATCTAAGCTGTATGTACGCGCCGCCCCAATGAATAACGCACTGTTTTCATTTTCGCACCACAATTGGAAATGTGATATAATCTGAACACAGCAATGTGCGTATAGCTGACCCCATCGTTCATTGAAGTTGCATAAGCATTTCTCCCATTTCTCATCATCAGTCTGAAGAACGGTTTCGACCCGAAACGTCACTCATTCCTTTACTCCAGAGATGCTGCCTGTCCCGCTGATTAACTACAGCATTTTGTTTCTTCCATTTCTCGTTCCGGTATAAAAATAGAAAAGTTGACGCGTTTTGATGTGAGCCTGCTGTCCGCAATCTTTGAGGCAGGTGTTCTTCCAATCCAGATGTTCCAACGATGACTGTTGTGGGAGGCAGGCAACATTCACCATAGAATAGAATAGAATAGTGTCTTTATTGTCATTGTAACATGAACCATGTACAACGAAATTTAAAATGTCAGCCAGTCAGTGCAGCATTCAAACATTTCTAAAAGCTAATGATACATACAAGGTAAAATATTAAAGATAAACAACTAAATAAATATCACGGACAAAGCACGCATACACACCCAACCCTCCATCCTTCTGTCGATTCCACAGTTACCACAGTCCCTTAGTCTGTATCGCCCCTGCGTTCCTTGGCGGCTACATTTAGTGCTTTTATAGCAGTGGGGTAAAAACTGTTTTTTAGTCTATTTGTCCTTGTAGATCTGTACCGTCTGCCTGACGGCAACAGTTCAAACAGGGAGTGTCCGGGGTGGGAAATGTCCTTTATGATATTCTGGGATTTTTTTGGTGCAACGGGAACTGTGTAAGTCATCCAAGGTAAGGAGAGGGCAGCCGACAATCCTCTGGGCGTTGTCAATGGCCCTCTGGAGCGCTTTCCTCTGAGCCGCTGTGCAGCTGGTGTACCACACGCATACACAGTATGTTAGTATGCTCTCAATGGAGCACCGATAAAAGGACAGCAGCAGTCTCTGAGTGATGTTATTCTTCCTGAGCACCCTCAGGAAGTGCAGTCTCTGCTGGACCTTTTTCAGCAGCGCAGTGGTGTTCACGCTCCACGTCAGGTCCTCCTCAATATGGATTCCCAGGAAGCGGAAATCCGCCACCCTCTCTACACAGTCCCCTTTGATAGTCAATGGTACCATGTCCGTTTTGTTCTTCCTGAAGTCTATTATTACTTCCTTTGTCTTTAAGGTGTTGAGGAGCAGGTTATTTTCTTCACACCACACTGTCAGCTGCTCCACCTCATCCCGGTAGGCGTACTCGTCCCCCCCGGAGATGAGTCCCACCACCGTAGTTTCATCCGCAAATTTGACAATGGTGTTGCTGTGGTGGGCGGGGGTGCAGTCATGTGTGTAGATGGTGTAGAGCAGGGAGCTCAGTACGCAGCCCTGTGGAGAGCCGGTACTGAGGCTGAGGGCCGTGGATGTATGATGGCCCACTCTGACTCTCTGGCTGCGACCCGACAGGAAGCTATTTATCCACGTACAGGTGGAGTGTGGAAGTCCCACGTCCCCCAGTTTGTCCACCAGTTTGTGGGGAAGGATGGTATTAAAAGCAGAGCTGTAGTCCACAAAGAGCATCCGCACGTAGCTTCCCCGCTGCTCCAGGTGAGACAGTGCAGCATGGAGAGCTGTGGCTACAGCGTCCTCTGTAGATCTATTTGCTCTGTACGCAAACTGGTGGGGGTCAAAGCTTCGGGGCAGAAGTGATGTGATATGACCCCGGACCAGTTTTTCAAAACACTTCATCACCACAGGTGTGAGTGCGACTGGCCGGTAGTCGTTGAGGCTGGAGATGTTGGTTTTTTTGGGCAAGGGGACTATGGTGGAGGACTTCAGACAGGGTGGGACAGTGGACTGGGCCAGAGACTGGTTAAAAATCCTTGTAAAGGCTCCAGCCAGCTGGTCTGTGCAGTCCTTCAACACGCGTCCAGAGACGCCGTCAGGATCAGTAGCCTTCCTTGGATTTATGGCCCGCAGAGTGCGCCTCACCTCATGCTCCTCTATCTTGAGGGTTAGGCTGCTGCGGACCATGTGCTGTGATGTGGCTGTCTCGGGTGGCTCCACTTCAAAGCGAGCAAAGAAGTGGTTCAGCTCCTCTGCCAGCGAGGCGTCACCTTCAACAGCTCCAAGGTTGGTCTTATAGTTGGTGAGATACTGGATCCCCTGCCACACCTGCCTGCTGTTATTACTGTCCAGGTGGTCCTCGATCTTCCTCCTGTAGTTTGATTTGGCCTCTCTGATGCCTCTCTTCAGGTTAGCTCGGGCCGTGCTGTTTAAAGCCCTGTTGCCAGACCTAAAAGCGGTGTTCCTCTCTTTCAACAGCCGCTGGACCTCCC
This sequence comes from Leucoraja erinaceus, assembly GCF_028641065.1. Taxonomy (NCBI): domain Eukaryota; kingdom Metazoa; phylum Chordata; class Chondrichthyes; order Rajiformes; family Rajidae; genus Leucoraja; species Leucoraja erinaceus. Next base: position 38,557 of record NW_026576313.1, read on the forward strand.
GGGTCATCCAGGGCTTCTGGTTGGGGTAGACCCCGATACGTTTGTCCACTGTGACCGTGTCCATGCAGTTTTTAATGTAACACAGTACACTGTCTGTGAACACCTCCAGGTCCCGGTGTTCAAACACCTCCCAGTTGGTCCTGTCGAAACAGTCCTGCAGCTGCTGAGAAGCACCATCAGGCCAGGTTGTGATGGTCTTTGTAATAGTAGGAGCGGTTTTCCTGAGGGGGGCATATGCAGGAATTAAGAGCAGGGACATATGGTCAGACTGGCCCAGGTGTGGTAGTGGTCTAGCCCTGTAGCCCAGCTTGATGTTGGAGTAGACCTTGTCCAGGGTGTTAGCTCCTCTTGTAGCACATTTAACATGCTGGTAGAATTTGGTCAGCATTTTCTTCAAGTCCGCGTGGTTAAAGTCCATGAACCTGGCGTGATGCTAGACAAACTGTAGTCCATGAAGGGTGGCTACAATCACCGTCTCGAAAGACCTCGTGATGATGACGTCAGAGATACTTACGGTTATCATTTTACTCTACTCTTACTAACACTTTTATCTTGATCACTTCCTGTCTGGGTTGAAATTAAATTTGCTCAAAATCGATCCCGCATAGCACTACGAATTTTGGTCACCTTACTCACCATTCCCCTCTGCTACCAGTCAAATAAGTTTTGTACCGATCGTGAAATATTAGAAAAGTTATTGGTTTGTTATTCGCCATGACGGCGACGCGCCATCTTGCACCCGCTATTAATCATCGGCCGCGAGAATAAAGCTGAAGGAGCGTAGCGAGCAGAGTGAAGCAGGATCAGTGTTCTGCGAGCGAGGGCTGTATTCTGTGTTGTGTGTTCTGTAAGGGGGGCTGTGTTCTGTTCTGTGAGCGAGGTCTGTGTTCTGAGAGCGGGGGCTGTGTTCTGCGTGCGGGGTCTGTGCTCTATTCTGCGAGCGGGGGATGGAGGCTGTGTTCTGTGTTCTGCGAGCGGGGGGGGGGGGGAGCGCACCACCCCTCCCACATCCCCTACCTCTACCCCGACAAACCCCTACTCCACCACACCCTCCCTCCCCTAAACCCCCACTACACCACCCTACACCGCCGCTAAACCGCACTACACACCCCACACCCCCCTCCCCCACATCCCCCCTTCACCCGCCTCCCCTACATCACTCTCCCTTGCACCGCTCCTCCCCTACACCCCTCCCCAACACCACCTCCTCTACACCACCCCTCCCCAACAGCCCCTCACCTACAACCCCCTCCCATACACCACTCTCCTCTAAACAACCTCTCCCACAGCCCCCCTCCACTTCAAACCCCCCAGCCCTACAAATGTCCTTCCCCCACAACCCCCTCCCCTACAACCCCATCTCCCATACGCCCACATCCCCTACATCACCATTTTCCTGCACCCCCTACTCTCCATACACCCCATCCCCTACTAAAACAACCCCTACAAACCTCTCTCCCCAACAACCCCCCAACCCTACACCTCCCTAACCCACAAAACCCTACCCAACAACCACCCCTCCCCTACACGCCCCCTCCCCTACAACCCCCTCTTCTACAGCCGCCCTCACCTGCATCCGCCCCTCCCCACACCCCCGCACCCCTACTCCCCCTCCGCTATACCCCCTATCCCACACACTCCCCTCCACCACACATATCCCTTCCCACACTCCCACCACACTCACCGCTACCATACACCCCCTAACATACACGTCCCTCATCCGCACCACACATGCCCCCCCACACGCACCGCCTCCCCTACCCCCACAACTCCCCTACCCCCACACATCCCCCAACCCCCACAACCGCCCTGCCCCAAAACACCCCTACCCCCAACATCCCCCCTACCACCACCATCCCCACTTACACCACTGCCCCTCCAACCCCCTCCCACCCCTTACCTCCACTCACACCCCCCTCCCCCACCCACTCTCTCCCCACCATCCCCACTACCCCCATCACCACCTACCCCCACCCCTACCCCCACCATCCCCCCACCCCCACCCCTACCCCCACCCCCCCGCCATCCCCACTACCCCCACCATCCCCAGCTACTCACACCACCATACCCCCACCACCCCCACCTACCCCTACCAACCCCCCTACCCCCAACACTCCCTACTCCCACGATCCCCCTACCCCCAACACCCCCTACCCCACCCATCTCTTACCCCCTCCCACTCCACTCTACTCCCACCAACCCCTCTCCCCCTACCACCACCCTCTCCCTACAAAACAACACCCCTCCCCCCACAAATCCCCCCCGCCACGCCTGAATTCGTCCTCCTCGACTGGGTGCAGGACGCTCCCGGCCTGAAGCCGTCCCCGTCCCCGGCCATGGCTACTGAACGCTCCTGCCGTTGGATGAGTGGTGGAACATTGCGTTGGTGTAGCAGACCTCCCGTGTAAATGGGACCCAACGGGTCCCAATTAGTATCGCAATTTATTGAAAATGTCTTTCTTATTCTTTCACAGTCGCTCATGGTTTTATAAGAGGATATATTGCAGAAGGTATTGCAGTACGCAACAGAATTTTCAGCTGTAGTTTGAGAGATTCATTGACCCCGCCGGATATAAGTTTCTATCGTGCCAATAAGAAATTATTTTATTATGTTGTCTTATCAGTTGGCATAAACTTCCGTACATTTGTTTGACAGTGTACCACCATGTTCGGATCAGAGACGATGAGACTTCATCTGATCCTCGTTCGAGAACTGGTCCTAAAGGGTTCCCTTTTCGTTGGATAGCAGGCTTTATTTGTGCAAGTGGGTGCAGTTGCCGGAAAACAAGTTGAAGGATGCTGAAATATAGATAGTACGGAGGTACCTCTAAATTTAGATGTAAGTGGCATTGCAGCAGATTGACAGGGGTATAATAATTACGATTTCTGTCCAGGTATTGGGTAAAATTACACTTTTCCCCATGTACATCTATGAGTTGACCATGCTGACTCTAGTATATAATATAGTATGTTTCTTTTCCATAATCAAACAAAAGAAAATCACATTTCTAATTGAAGTGCGCGACTATAGCAGGATGTTGAGCAGAGCACAAAGTGTCGAAGGGACGCAGCGGGCAGGCAGCTCCTGGGACAAGCGACTTTACGGATAGGGACCCTTCTTCAGCCTGGAGAACATTCCACAGTTTGAATAAGGAATCTTGCATCAGTCTGAGGTGGAGGCAGTGTAGAGGAAAGACGTCAGAACTAACAGGCGAGATTGGATATAAAATAAGACGTGTCATTCTGATTTATCTATTGCCTAAATCCATTCAATCCGGATCTTCAGTCTGAAGAGAGGGCAACGTGATAGGATGAAGATAATTATTGTCTAAGACAAGTTTCGGCAGAACCTTGAGCAAAACATTAACCGCTGGAGGAATTCAGCCGGCCAGGCAAGGGCGTAGCAGTGAGCGTTTCCGCTCGCAACATTTACTGAATGAGACGCGTCATGTTATTTATTGCGTCTACAGTGCATGTCATACATTTTACAGCCAATCCTGCGTTGTTTGGATGGCCTATTAAATGGCCGGTGTCATGTCTCTGGAAGGTCGTTAATTTGTCCCTCTGTTTACGAGAAACTGAGAAGCTAGTGCTACTTAGGGGGGGGGGGGGGGGGGGGGGAGATAGAGAGTGATGCAATGTGATATGAATATGCATATAAATCGGCACTTTACTTGATTGTGAGAAACGTTTGATAGTCAGAACAGTTAAGTCTACTTCTGTCCCCACCGATGCTGCCTGACCTGCAAATTGCATGATGCATATGGTGTTCTTCACTTCATTTTTCAATTTTTGCTTTCTGGATTCTACCATTTTGATTATCTATCAGAATCCAGGGATTACCTATTTAAGCAGATCATTATCGGCTTCCCTGTTCTACCCCCCACCCAGCTCCCCCCCTCCCCCTCCCCCAGGGACTGCGTAAACAATAATATCCAATGTCAAAATATGTCCATCATGTCCTTTAATATGTTAGTTAATAGGAAGGTCATGAATTCGAAAATAAGACCTAAATGATTGTAAGGTGCAGGATCAGTTCATTCCAAAGAAGAAGAAAGATTCCAAGGGGCGACCGTGGCTGACAAGGGAGGTCAGGGACCGTGTACAAATAAAAGAGAAGAAGTACAACGTAGCAAAGATGAGCGGGCAGGAAGACGATTGGGTAATGTTTAAAGAGCAACAGAAGATAACCAAAAAGTCAATACGGGGGAGAAAAGATGAGGTACGAAGGTAAGCTAGCCAAGAATATAAAGCAGGATAGTAAAAGCTTCTTCAGGTATGTGATGTGGAAAAAAATAGTTAAGACCAAAGTTGGACCCTTGAGACTGAAAAAGGTGAATTTGTTAAGGGGAACAAGGAAATTGCAGATGTGTTGAACAGGTACTTTGGATCTGTCTTCACTGAGGAGGATACAAGGAATCTTCCTGATATAGCCGTGAGGATCTGCGGTGGCGGAGGAACTGTAAGGAAATCCACATTAGGCAGGAAATGGTGTTGGGTAGACTAATGGGACAGAAGGCTGATAAATCCACAGGGCCTGATGGTCGGCATCTCAGGGTACTTAACGAAGTGACTCTAGAAATCGTGGATGCCTTGGTGATCATTTTCCAATGTTCTATAGATTCAGGACCAGTTCGTGTGAAATGGAGGGTAGCTAATGTTATCCCAATTTTTAAGAAAAGCGGGAGAGCGAAAACAGGGAATTATAGACTAGTTAGCCTGACATCGGTGGTGAGGAAGATGTTGGAGGCAATCATAAAAGTTGAAATAGCGGCACATTTGGATAGCAGTTACAGAATCGGTCCAAGTTAGCATGGATTTATGAAGGGGAAATCATGTTTGAATAATCTTCTGGAATTTTTTGAGGATGTAACCAGGAAAATGGACAAGGGAGAGCTAGTGGATGTAGTGTACCTGGACTTTCAGAAATCATCTAATAAGGTCCCACATAGGAGATTAGTGGGTAAAATTAAGGTACATGGTTTAGGGAGTAGAGTGCTGACATGGATAGAAAATTGGTAGGCAGACTGGAAATACATAGTCCCTTAACGGGTCCCTTTCAGAATGGCAGGCGGTGACTAGTGGGGTACCGCAAGGCTCGGTGCTAGAACCGCAGCTCTATCTTATCTATATTACTAAAACTCTGTTCTTGACCGCTTTTGGCAATCTGTGCTGCGATATCCGAGAGAACGCCGCCATCTACGGCCGTCATTTTTGGCCACCTCGCTCAGAGCCCCCCTCCGCCGTATGTGTGCCGAGGATTTTTCCCGTCGATAAAATATGACAGAGATATTCATGATTTTACAAAATTCCACATTCTCTCTGCTGCCCCCGCTGGCATTAGGGGGGAGGGACTATAAAACCGGGAAGTGGTGTGCCTCATTCAGTCTCTTCAAGATGGTGGAAGGCAGAGGGTCACTTTTCTCTGAGCTGTGAATAACACTGAACACATCTCCACACAACTATGAGTAAGTACCCTTAATGTGGTTTGAACATGAAAATATGCTTAAAGTAAAAAAGCACTGCCTGTAAATGGTTGTGTGGGTTGAAATAAAATGCACTCTCTCTCTCTCCCCCCTCCTCCTCCTCCCCCCCTCCTCTCCCCCCTACTCTCCCCCCACCTCCTCTCTCCCCCCCTCTCCTCCTCCTCCCCTCACCTCACCCCCCTCTCAGCACACCCCTCACTCCCCCTCTCTCTCTCTCCCCCCCACTCCTCTCCCCCCTCTCCTCTCCCCACTCACCTCTCCCCCCTAACCTCTCCCCCCTCTCCTCTCTCCTCCCTCCCCCCTCTCCCCCCTCCTCCCCTCCTCCCCCCTCCTCTCCCCCTCCCCGCTCTCCTCTCCCCCTCTCCCCCTGCCCCCTCTCTCTCTCCCCTCTTTTTCTCCCCCCTCCTCCCCTCCAACCCCTCCCCCACCGTCCCACCCCTAAACCCCCCTCCCCTCCACACACCCATACCCCCTTCCCTCCACCCTCCCTGCTCTCCACCTCTCCCCCTCCCCTCACCTCATCCCCTCAGCACACCCTCTCTCTCCCTCTCTACCCCCCCCCTCTCCCCCCCTCTCTCCTCCTCTCGCCTCCCCCTCTCACCCCCTGCCCCCTCTCTACTCCCCTCTCCCCCCCCCCCTGCCCCCTCCCCCTCTCCTCTCCCCATCTCTCCTCCCGCCCTCTCCCCCTCCCCCTCTCACCTCCCTCCTCCCCCTCCCTCCCTCTCCCCTCTCTCTCTCCTCCCCTCCTCCCTCCTCCCTCTCCCCCCCTCTCCTCTCCCCCCCTCAACCCCTCTCCTCTCCCCCCCTCCTCCCCCCCCTCCTCTCCTCCCTCCCCCCTCTCCCCCCCCTATCTCTCTCTCTCCCCTCTTTTTCTCTTCTCCCCCTCCTCCACTACATCCCCTCCCCCACCGTCCCTCCTCTAAACCCCCCTCCCCTCCAAACACCCCCCCTACCCCCTTCCCTCCACCCTCCCTCCCCCTCCCTGCTCCCCACATCTCCCCCTCCCCTCACCTCACCCCCCTCTCAGCACATCCAGCACCCCCCTCTCCCCTCTCTCCCCCGCCCTCCCCCTCCCCCCCCCTGCCCCCCTCCCCCCCCCCCCCCCTCCCCTCCCCTCTCTCCCTCCCCTCCTCCCCTGCTCCTCTCCATCTACTCCCCTCCATCCCCTCCCCCACCCTCCCTCCCCTAAACCATCTCTCCCCTCCACACCCCCTACCCTCGTTCGTTTCCACCCTCCCCCCTCCCCTCCCCCTCCCTGCTCCCCACCTTTCCCCCTCATCCCCCCCTCTCAGCACCCCCTCTCTCTCCCCCTCCCCTCACTCTCACCCTCTTTCTCTCCTCCCCTCCCTCACCCACCCTTCCTCTTCTCCTCCTCCCCACCATCCTCTCCCTCTTGCCCCTCTCTCTGTGTTTCTCTCTCTCTCTCTGTCTCTGCACCCTTCTCTCTCTGCCCTCACTCTTAGCCCCCCCCCCCCCCCCCCCCTCTGTGACTGAAAGTTGGGGGCTATGCGTCAGTAGACAGGGTGGTTATGGGGTAAAAGGAGCAAATTAATAATATTAATATTATATCAAATGTTATTTCAAATATTATAATTAGCGTGAGTGCGGGGGGGGGTAGTTAGTGTGTGTTACGCTGCATGCCGCCTCCTCCCCCACAAACGCACGTTGGGGGAGAGACCCAACGGGTCTGCCCTTGGTCTAGTATATTACTACATTTCTGTTCTTGACCGCTTTTGGCCTTCTGTGCTGCGTTTTCCGAGAGAACGCCGCCACCTACGGCCGTCATTTTTACCACCTCGCTCAGAGCCCCCCTCCACCGCATATGTGCCGAGGATTTTTCCCGTCGATGAAAAATAACAGAGATATTAATGTTTTTACAAAATCCCCCATTCTCCCTGCTGCCCCTGCTGGAGGGAAGGGAGGGACTATAAAACCAGGAAGTGGTGTGCCTCAATCAGTCTCTGCAAGTGGTGTGCCTCAATCAGTCGCTGCCAGTGGTGTGCCTCAATCAGTCTCTGCAAGTGGTGTGCCTCAATCAGAGCTCTGAATAACACTGAACAAATGTCTCCACAGCTGTGAGTACCCATAATGTGGTTTGAAAATGAAAATATGGTTAGTTTGAGGGAAAAAAGCACTGCCTGCAAATGGTTATTTGGGTTGAAGCAAAAAGGCACCCACTCTCTCTATCCACTCTCTCTCCCCACAACTATCTCTCCCTATCCCTCTCTCTTTCACTCTATCTCTCCCCCCTGCCTCTCTCCCTTTCTCTCTCTCTGTCTCCCCTCCTCTCTCTCCCCGCTCTCGCCATCACCCCCCTCTCCTCTCCTCCCCCTCCTCTCTCCCCCCTGCTCCCTTCTCCCCCTTCCCCCCCTCCTCTCCTCCCTCCTCTCCTCTCTCCCCCTCCGCTCTCCCCCCTCTCTCCTCTCCCCTGTCCCTCCCTCTCTAACGCCGCCCCCCTCTCTCTAGATGTGACTGCAATTTGAGGGCTATGCGTCAGTAGGTGGTTAAGGGGTAAAGGAGCAAATTAATAATATTCATGTAATATCAAGGGGGTAATTACCGGGTGTGTGGCGGGGGGTGGGGATAGTTAGTGTGTGTGACGCTGCATGCCGCCCCCCCCCCCCCTCCCCCACAACCGTACGTTGGGGGAACAGACCCAGCACTTGGTCTAGTACAATATACATTAATGATTTGGATGAAGGGATTCAAAGTAAAATTAGCAAATTTGCAGATGACACAAAGCTGGGCGGCAGTGTCAACTTTGAGGAGGATGCTATGAGAATGCATGGTGGCTTGGAAAGTTTGAGTGAATAGGCAGATGCATAGTTTAATGTGGATAATGTGAGGTTATCCACTTTGGTAGCAAAACCAGGAAGGCCGATTATTATCTAAATGGTCCTAATTTGGGAAAGGCACAACGGTATCTGGGGGTCCATGTTCATCAGTCAATGAAAGTAAGCATGCGGGTACAGCAGGCGGTAAACAAAGCGAATGGCATGTTGGCCTTCATAAAAAGAGGAGGTGTGTATAGGAGCTAAGAGGTCCTTCTACAGTTGTACAGGGCCCAAGGGAGCCAAACCTGTATTGTGTGCAGTTTTGGTCCCCTAATTTGTGGAAGAACACTCTTGCTATTCAGGGAGTGCAGCGTAGCTGTACAAGGTTAATTCCCGGGATGGCGGGAATGTCATATACTGAGACAATGTAGCGGCTGGACTTGTATTGTCTGGAATTTAGAAGGATAAGCGGGGATCTTATTAAAACATATACGATTGTTAAGGGTGTGGACACGTTAGAGGCAGGATACATGTTCCCGATGTAGGGAAAGTCCAGAACTAGTGGCCACAGTTTAAGAATAAGATGTAAGACATTTAAAACGGAAATGAGGAAAAAAAATTCACACAGAGAGTTGTGAGTGTGGAATTCTCTGCCCAGTGTAGGCCGGTTCTCTGGATACTTCCATGGAAGAGCTAGATAGCGCTCTTAAAAATAGCGGTGTCAGGGGATATGGGGAGATGGCGGGAACGGGGTAAAGAATGGAGATGATCAGCCATGACACATTGAATGACGATGCTGACTCGTGGCCGAATGGCCGACTCCTGCACATATTGTCTACCGGACTAAGTGAGAACCTTTGGGTCCCACGTTCACACTGGTGGGCTGGTCCCCCAACGCAATATTCCACCTCTCTAACTATTCCAATATTGGTGCCCAGTGGGTTGGGGGGGGGGGGGGGGGGGGGGGGGGGGGTTTACTGGAGCGCTAGTATGGGTGTTGTGGGCCGAAGGGACTGGATTCCATTGTGTGCAGAATGGATTCTTAGGCTGGCAGCTCATTCACTCTGGCCTGGCAGATCAGTCACTCAGGCCTGGCGTGCTGACCGTTCAGTCATTGAGGCCTGGTGGGTTGGCAGCTCAGTCATACAGGGTTGGTGGGCGGGCAGCTCAGTCACTCAGGCCTGGTGGGGTGGCAGCTCAGAAACTCAGGCCTGGTGAGCTGCCTGCTCAGTCACTCAGGCCTTGTGGGCTGGCAGCTCAGCCACTCAGGGCTGGTGGGCTGTCAGCTCAGGGACTGCCAAGAATTCTGCACAAAACAGGTGAGAGTGTGAGAGAGAAGGGAGAGAGGGTGGAGAATCAATTTGAGACATTTTGAATCTTTTTCTACAGATCACAGGAATGAAGGAGGAAAGTCTATACTGGCGTGAATGTCACAGGGGACCAATGAAGGGAGGGAGAACAATACTGGGGTGAGGTTTAATACTTACTGATTGGCCGAAGGGACCCCTTATGTGCCAATGGGCCGAAGGGACTGAAAAAAATGTGAGTGAAATCTCAGTGAAAGGCAATTTTTCTGGACATTTCCTGGCCTGGCACGGGCCTTGTGGGCCAACACGATCGTTCTGTGCTAATGCGAGCATTTGTGGCAAAAGGGACTGGTTTCTGGGCTACTAGGGGCCTTAGGGGCGAAATGAGTAGTTTCAGGTAGGCCAAAGGTGGGCTGCCTGTTGACTCACTCACTGGCGGACTGGCATTTGACTCACGGCTGGTGGACTGGCAGTTAACTCACGGCTGGTGGGCTCACAAACACACAAACCCTCTATCACACACACACACACACCCACAACCTCCATCACACACACTCACACCTTCCCTCTCACACACACACACAATCCATCACAAACACACGCTCACAGTCACACACACAGACACACTTCATCACACACACACACACACACACACCATCACACACACACCCTCTATCACACACACACACACCCACACCCTCCATCACACACACTCACACCCTCCCTCTCTCTCTCACACACACACACACACAGAAAAACACAGACTCAGAGCTGTCTCACGCTCTACTGTGCTCTCTCTCTTCCACACCTACTCTCCCAGATACAGAACACACACACACACACACACTCCATCACACACACACAAACACACACACACACACACTTCATCACACACACACACTAACACACACACACACACACACACACTAAAACACACACACTAAAACACACACACACACACACACCATCACACACACAGACACACACACACACACAGCCACACACACACAGCCACCCTCCATCTCACACATACAGACACACACCATCACACACACAGGCACACACACACACACATACAGCCACATACACACAGCCACCCTCCATCTCACACACACACACACACCATCACACACACAGGCACGCACACACACACACACACACACAGCCACACACTCACAGCCACCCTCCATCTCACAGATACACACACATTGACTCGCACACACACTCACTCACTCACTCACACACACAACATATATATGACAGTAAAACTCTCCTGAATCGGTAAAGTACAATCCATTGCATTTCATGTCAGGCCAAGCCCTGTGCAGAGCCAACAGTACAATCAGTCCGACCCCCGGCGCATGTGGCAAGGCATCCAGGCCATGACGGACTACAGACCCTCCAACATCACCCCAACATCCAGCGACGCCTCCTTCCTTGAGGAGCTTAATCACTTCTATGGCCGCTTCGACAGGGACAATCTAGAGACAGCCATCAAGGCTGTGCTACCTGCCGATCACCAACCCCTCACACTCACCCCCTACGACGTATACGTGGCACTGAGTAGGACTAATGCACGTAAAGCTGCTGGCCCTGACGGCATCCCCGGGCGCGTGCTCAGGGCCTGTGCTGCGCAGCTGACAGACGTCTGGACTGACATCTTCAACCTGTCACTTGCCCAAGCAGTTCTCCCCACTTGCCTTAAAACCACCTCCATCGTGCCAGTGCCAAAACATTCCACTGCGGCAAGCCTCAACGACTTCCGCCCAGTTGCACTTACCCCCCATCATCACCAAGTGCTTCGAGAGGCTGGTCCTGGCACACCTCAAAAGCTGCCTACCCCCCACACTGGATCCCTATCAGTTTGCCTACCGCAAGAACAGTAGTACGGAGGATGCCATCTCAACGGCACTTCACTCCGCCCTCTCCCACCTCGACAACAAAGACACTTACGTAAGAATGCTGTTCATCGATTACAGTTCAGCATTCAACACCATTATACCATCAAAACTGATCACCAAACTCGGTAACCTGGGCATCGACCCCTCCCTCTGCAACTGGATACAGGACTTTCTAACCCACAGACCCCAGTCTGTGAGGTTAGACACGCACACCTCTTCAACCCTCACCCTGAACACAGGCGTTCCACAGGGCTGTGTGCTGAGCCCCCTCCTCTACTCCCTCTTCACCTATGACTGCACACCTGTACATGGTACTAACACCATCATCAAGTATGCAGATGATACAACGGTGATTGGCCTCATCAGCAACTACGATGAGCTGGCCTACAGGGAGGAGGTCCAGCACTTAGCAGCATGGTGCGCTGACAACAACCTGGCCCTTAACTCCAAGAAGACCAAGGAGCTCATTGTAGACTTCAGGAAGTCCAGAGGCGGCACGCACACCCCCATCCACATTAACGGGACGGAGGTGGAACGTGTTTCTAGCTTCAGGTTCCTGGGAGTCAACATCTCCGATGACCTCTCTTGGACCCACAATACCTCTACTCTGATCAAGAAGGCTCATCAGCGTCTCTTCTTCCTGAGGAGACTGAAGAAGGTCCATCTGTCTCCTCAGATCCTGGTGAACTTCTACCGCTGCACCATCGAGAGCATCCTTACCAACTGCATCACAGTATGGTATGGCAACTGCTCTGTCTCAGACCGGAAGGCATTGCAGAGGGTGGTGAAAATTGCCCAACGCATCACCGGTTCCTCGCTCCCCTCCATTGAGTCTGTCCAAAGCAAGCGCTGTGTGCGGAGGGCGCTCAGCATCGCCAAGGACTGCTCTCACCCCAACCATGGACTGTTTACCCTCCTACCATCCGAGAGGCGCTATAGGTCTCTCCGTTGCCGAACCAGCAGGTCGAGGAACAGCTTCTTTCCGGCGGCTGTCACTCTACTCAACAACGTACCTCGGTGACTGCCAATCCCCCCCCCCCCCCCCCGGACACTTATTATTATTTATTCAAATCGTTTACTATGTCGCTCTTCCAGGGAGATGCTAAATGCATTTCGTTGTCTCTGTACTGTACACTGACAATGACAATTAAAATTGAATCTGAATCTGAATCAATTGCAAGTCAAGTCAAGCCAAGCACAGTGCAGGGCGAACAGTGGAATCCATTGCATTTCAAGTCAAGCCAAGCACAGTGCAGGGCCAACAGGACAATCCATTCCATATCAAGTCGTCAAACACAGGTCAGGACCAACAGTACAATCCATTGCATTTCATGTCAAGCCAAGCACAGTGCAGGGCCAACAGGACAATCCATTCCATTTCAAGTCGTCAAACACAGGTCAGGACCAACAGTACAATCCATTGCATTTCATGTCAAGCCCAGCACAGTGCAGGGCCAAGAGTACAATCCATTCTATTCAAGTCTGGCCATGCACAGTGCATGGCCAACAGTGCAATCCATTGCATTTCAAGTCGTCAAACACAGATCAGGACCAACAGTACAATCCATTACTTTCAAGTCAAGCCAAGCACAGTGCAGGGCCAATAATACAATCCATTCCATATCATGTCAAGCAAAGGACAGTGCAGGGCCAACAATACAATCAATTTTATTTCAAGTCAAACACAGTGCAGGGCCAATAATTCAATCCATTTCAAGTCAAGCACAGGGCTTACAATTCAGTTCACTTACGGGGCAGGCACAGGTCAATTCACTCACGAGGCATCACGGGGCAAGCACACTTCAATTGACTCACGGGGCAGGCACATTTCTGTTCACTTCACACACGGCGTAGAATCACAGTTCTGGACTCAACTCTTACTCATGGTCTTCCAGTGCGACGGACTCAAGACCGGCCTCCGGGGATTTTTTTCTCCTGGGCCCGCGGAAGTGCCGTGACCTTTATCAGGGTGACTGACAGGCGAGAAGACCAATCATCTGATCTCACAATTTTTTAACCATTCATAAGTTTTAATTTTTTCACCGATCGGAAAAAACCTTGGGGCGGTTGGAGGAGAGGGGGGCGATGAGTAAGATAGCGAAAGAATCATAGCGATATAGGGTAGCGTTTTTTCTAAAATGGATTTACAACGTAGACAGGAAGTGGTCAAGATGAGACTTTTAGTAATAGTATAGATTGTTTAGTGTCTATATAAATTTGCCCAGTTCTCTTTACCATTCTCTCTTGTTTAAGCGCAAAACTGTTTATCGTAATTATTTTATTAATTGATGTACGGACGTCTAAACGTATGCGTGATGGCTAACGTTATTCAGACTTATTGAGAATGTGCGGGCGTCGGTAATGAACGCCCGCATATTTATATGCCTGGAATATTGTGACCAAGAGATTTGTTAGAGCTGTGAATTCATGGCGGAATCGTAAATTCCACAAATTCTTATTATGACTGAATGAAATACGCCATACTTCGGCTTGGGTAACCATTAGGAACCGTGTAAGCCTCCAAGCGCAAGACAAAAAATAAATAAAAACAAGAACATTTTAGTGGATATTTCCACTAAATTAGGTTTACATATTTCCAAATGTCCGTTTTACAAATATGTTGCAGATTTTATCGCGAGCCACGTCCGTGTTTAGTTCCCAAAATCCTGTTAAAGGGTAGATTTAAAAATGTGGTAAACACCACAAAACCATGAATAGGTAGTCGGAATTTGCGGAATGAATTGAGAGTAATCACAAATTATTCCTTGACTCTGATGAAAATCTACCTTGCAGATTCCACAATGCTCTACGATTGCTATTCTTTGGATGTATTTTAGAATAATATAGTACTCTCCCCCACATGGATGAATGACTACAATCGTAGTCACATCTTTCCCCGCGTTACTATTTATAGTCTGCAAGGAAAGCACGGGGGTGGTGGGATTCAAATGAATATATTCACTAATTGTATTGCAAATGAACCGAAACTTATTTGCCATGATAATTTAATTCTTACTTGTTACCGTCATAGACTCATAAAGACACAGTTATTCAGTACGGAAACAGATCTTTCCGCCGATTCATCCAGGTCGCAATTGGTCTACTTGCTTGCAGCTGTCCCATGTCCATTCAAAACGTTTCCATACACTATCCGTTTAAAATATATTTTAATGACGGTTACTGTTCACGCATCTGGACAGTTTTATGAAATTGGATTGTAATTTCTTAGTATCTGAATATGCTTCCAACACATTCATACCTGCAGTTTCCTGAACATTTGGTTTGACGAAAGGGCGTGAAAATGATCAAGTAGTGCACCTCTATAAATATTGTTCAAAGGAACACGCCAGTAATATTAGAAAATCAAAACTCAAATATATTTACAGATTAATTCACATCAAAGTATTGGGGCACGTTGTATCAAAATAGGCGCTTACAGTGACGGATAACAATTCGATCCCTTCTCAGAGGGATCACGTGAGTTAATGACTCGAATCGTTTTGCAGTGACATTTAAACCCTAGAGGTTTCTCTGAAATATAAATAAAATTTCCAATTGAAAGTAAGGGATCTGCACATCTGATCGACTCATCAAAGAGCCGCTGTAATTCGATAATGGGATTGACCATAAACTTACATAGAACGTATTTACTAGCATGTTCTTGTGATTAATGACAATCCTGTTAAGTCAAGTTTGCGATCGTGCAATGGATATATTTAATTGTTTTTTATACTGTTTTGATTTAGATAACACAACACTAAAATGTTTTTAAAAAAAGGGTTTGGTCACATAGCAGAATGATGGTGCCTCCAAGACAATATGAACTCTCTGCTCATGTTAAAATGTCCCTTCCTCCTTCCTTGCAACGTATAATGATCTGTTTTGTCGTTTACAGTGCGAACATGAGCAGGAGGGCCCTCCGTCCTCCGACAGTGTGCGCCTGCACCTTGGCAATATCCTAAACAACTGGATGGAAGATTGAAATCCAACGTATTGCTAATAATTCTATCGTTCATATTGTATTCCTCTGACAACCGAGCCTACCGTCACACACGTCCACACGAAAGTCCCACTGCGGTTTTGCTGCAATCTGTTGCATATTATGTCTGACCACTTGGTTCCCTTTGTACCATGTTTCGATGCCCAACGATTACATTACCATCTGTTGACAACGCCAAATGTTGCTCACTGTCTTGCGCCATAGGCTTGATGTTGAAACGTAGAAACACATTTTGCCGCATCAAGTTTCTATATTTACAATATGTCGGATGAACGACAAAAATTCAGCCGAAGGAACATTCGCTCAAGTATTGCCGTTCTTCTCGAATTGCAATAAAAGTTATTACGTCTTCGTCCGTAAAGGGACGTATTCGTCCGTAAATGATCTTTATTCCTCGTGCAACATCGTCGAGGATATGTCGGGAGATATTTTTGCTAGGATACATTTCAGGAGACGTGTTTGAATAATTACTGATGCACGCTTTCGGTATCCTTATATGACTGCCTAAATTATTATGTATGATACTGATGTTACTTCCATTCCGACGAAATCGTTGCATTAATATCGCTTAACGATTGAATTTAAACCATTTGTTGAAAGGAAAGAGAAGTAGAAGATAGACTATGTAAAGAGGGTGGGGGACGTGGATGAGATAACATCTTGCTAGTGAATAGTGCAGGCAGGTTATGAGTGGTGGATTGGTGGTTGTGCGTAACCTGTGGAATCTGATGGAAAATAAAAGTGTATTGTGTTACTAAATATGAGAGGTGGGGAGGCCACATGGGAATCATATAGGGATTTGACTCGATTCGAAGCGTACTGGGTATTGTGCATAAGGATTGGTTTGCGAACACGTGGCATGAGGAGCAGGTTTCCGGAAATTGAAGAATTCAGAGTTCATACCGTCCGGCTGTAGAATGACATCTAGCATTGAATTGTCTAGCAGCCGGGTATTCCAGGATAACATGGCGGATAGACCAGAGGGAATCGGCAAAGCGGCCCCTTAACCTGCATTTCGTCATTTCTTTCTTGTTTTGTTTTTGTTTTTTAATTAAAAGCATATGTACCAATGATAATAAACGACAAACTGGTTACAGGGTTATTGCATAGCTTCAAGTTTTAAAGTTAAAAACAATTAAAAAATAGAGAAAGATAGATATAAGAGAGACTATAAATTAATAGAAAGGGAAAAAAGCAAGACGGAAAGGAGATTACAAATCTAAAGATTGTGGAGATAGATCCGGGAGATGTTGAGTATAGTCGTCCATCCAACCCTAAACACAAGCTGTGACTTTAATTTTGTGTTAAACCAGTTTACTTCAAAAACTATTCAATAAATGGAGACCGTATTTTAGAAAATAGTTCTTGTTTGTCAATTAATACAAATGTTTTTTTTTTCCAAATGCAAGTTCGCGGTCATTTTCGTTATCCACATTTTAATTGTGGGGGTTACTGTTTTTTTGTTTCCAAATTTAAGTATTCATTTTCCGCACTTATTAAACTGTAATCAAGAAAGTCTCTCTGGCTTACAATACAATACAATACAATACAATACAAAGCACTTTATTTGTCCCCGAGGGACAATTCAGATGTCCCTGCAGCACACTAATAAAAATACAACATAGCTTTCAAGAAGTTTAACATTAGAACATAAAAACATCCCCCCACAATGGTTCCCACTGTGGGGGAAGGCACAAAGTCCAGTCCCCATCCTCTTGTCCACCCAAAGTCGGGCCTATGAGGCCTCCACAGTCGCCGCTACGGCCTCCACAATAGCGCTCCAGCGCCGCGCCGCCGCCAAAGCCGAGGCTCCGGCCAGGTCCCCTCAGGAAACGTCGCTCCAGGACCCGCTGGTAGGCCGCGAGGACAGGTCGAAGGTGCTGCTCGGAGGGAGGCAGCCTCCCCGACCAGGTAGGGACTTGAAAAGCAGTCCCCCCCCCCACCACCCCCCACACATAAAAGATTAGACCCCCCAACTAAACACTTTAACGTACTAAAAATAAATAAATAATTTATAAATAATAAAAATAATAAAAAGAAGTGAAAGAAAACGGACAGCTGCAGGATAGGCGCCGTTCAGGACAGCGCCCCCACCGACCGTATGGTTTGTGGTGTATTCTGATAATCTTAATTTTATTAATTTCGGATCTGGGTCCAGTTGATTATCGATAACTTTAGATATAATTTTTAAAATTTCCGTCCAAAAAATCTGCATTTTTATACGTTACAAAAGTATGAGTATAGGCTTCTTGAAATTGACATTCATCACAGAGAGGGGAAGTACTTGGGAAGATCCTATTTAATGGTGTCTTCGAATAGTGTAATGTATGTAATATATATATATATTGTAAACTTTCATCCCATGTGCCTTTCAATATGGGTTGAGCCAATTGGGTTGAGCCAATTCATCTCCCCATGTTCGTCTATATGACTCTGATGACGGAATGTCAGTATCTAAAAGGGTATTATACATATAAGATATCAGTTTATTTGTATTGGGATGTCGGTTCAGACATTCATCAAGGATTTGCGTATGTAATTTTACAGTTTCCATGCTGTACTTGAGAAAAAGTAATTATTCGTATTTGCACCATCACCGTAAATGCAGGGACGTTCATTCCTGGGCAAAATACCTCAGGGCACGGGTAAACGCGGGGAGATGTTACCCAGATAGCGATTACACAATTGTTCGGTAGACCTAGATAGGCCTTAGCCTTGTATCATTTCTTGTGTTTGTTCAGTAAGGTATCACATGAGCAAAATTAAGCTGCGTTTATCTAAAAGCTTTGGATACGAAGGGAATCAACACACATATTTTGTCGGAAGCTGTTGCGGCCTTCTATGACCCTCTCCTTTGTCTTTTCCTACAGCAATACACAACACAATGCAATGCCAAAATACAGGCAAAGTTGAACAAACGGAACACTTTCAACGAATGTCCAACCGTTGCTTTCAGTCTGTACGGACATTAAACATTTCCATCTCCTTCACCTTCTCTGGGAACCAGATCCCTTCCGGGTCACCTTCATGGGTTTCCATAAAGAACTCTTCAACAGGACTGAATATGGACACAACATACTGGAGTAACTCAGCCTGCAGGCAGCATCTCTGGAGAGTAGGAATGGGTGACTTTTCGGGTCGAGACCCTTCTTCTTCAACAGGGCTGACTAACTTTCAATGGGTGTGCGATCTCGGTACCGACGTAATTTACCGAAGATCTCTGTTGCTCGGGTTGAGAATCAATCTAACAACCCGCTTGCGTGCATAGAATCTTGAAAAATATTTTTGCAATGGTGTATCGTTGGTGATGGATTTTCACAGGGTACCTTTGACGGATTAATTGATGGGACTTCGGTGTCCTTGTGATGGGCTGTTGCTAGTATTATTTAGTTTCGTATATATTAGGATAAACTCTCACTTTGGGGTGGAAAAGACAAGTCTTTACCAGTACCACGATGACAACATTAATCGTTTTTAATTATTGGGAATAGAAATGCCACTGAGTTAAGAATGAATTCAATTTATAATATTACTGAATATGAACAGGATAGTGATGGAGATGAGGTCCAGACTGTGGAAAGAACAATCAGACGGAGATATTTCAACATTTTAGTTTCAGTTTAGTTTATTGTCACATGTACCAATACAGAGTACAGCGTTTGTTGCGTGCTAACCAGTCAACAGAAAGACAAAACATGATTACAATCGATGCATGTACACTGTATATACGTGGTAAGGAAATGAGGTTTAGTGCAAGGTAAAGCCAGCAAAGTCCAATCAAGGATAGTCGAGGGTCACCAAAGAGATGAGTAATAGTTTTTGCACTGCTCTCTGGTTGTGATAGGATAACAGCAGGGAAGAAACTGGCTCTAAATCTGGTGGTGTGCATTGTCATACTCCTATATATTTTGCCTAATGGGAGAGCGGAGAAGAGGTAGTGGCCAGGGTGTGACTCGCCCTTGATTATGCTGCTAACCTTGTGGAGGCAGCGTGAGGTATAAATGAAGTCAATAAAGCGGGGTTGGTTTGTTTGATGGTCTGGGCTATGTCCACAATTTGCTACAATTTCTTACCGTCTTGAATGGAGCTGTTCCCAAACCAAGCTGTGATGCATCCTGATGAAATGCTTTCTATGGTGCATCTGTAGAAGTTCATGAGAGTTAGTGGACATTAACTTACTTTAATCTTTTTTTGTAGCAAATTTGCTGGCAATTGTCATTTTCTCCCGCGGAAATTGCGGACTCTCGAAATGCATCACTCGTTACCCGTTGGGCATGGCGGTGGGCGATTTCAGGGTTCTGATAACTGAAGCATTCCTCTATGAGATAGTCAACGGCTACTTTCCATTCTCGATATTCTACCACACCACATTCTGCAGATGGTACATTGTGGCCCACTTTATTTCCATCGACTGCTCGGTTTGGCTACCCTTTGATCGGTTCAGTCCTTGCGGACCAAGTATTGCCCTGAAAATACTGCAGCTGTGGTGATAGTTCCTTAAGCGTTATGCAGAATGCTCCATTCTACTTTATATACGAACCGCGATAAATAATTGACAATATAGAGTGGTCCTGCTGTGTAAAGTCAACCTTTTACACTTTATCCATCTGGGTAGTATTTTTGTGGTTGGAATCCGTGTTAACAACTATTTTCCATTTTGTGTTAATTTTGCTGCTCAACCTATTAACTATCAGGTACATTATCCTGGCAAATAGAGTGAGGACTCCGGCGAAACAAACAAGCTGAGAAGCACACTGATGCCGAGATGGAGAACCGAAGGAAATCAATAATTTTGCTTCTCGCTATTTCTGGCAGCTTTATTTTGTTGTGGATGGTTATTTTTATATATTACATATATGTGCAATTTACTGACACGCAGTTTTTGGAAGCAAGTTATAACGACCCTTTCACCATAATGGAACAAACTGCGGTGTTTGAGTTGTTGCACAAACAGTATATTAATGCAGTGTTCCAGAAGAAATTTAGATAGGAGTTAAGAATATGGTTAAAGCCCCTTTCATTCTCATTGCTAATTCATTCAATTAGGTTCGACACAAAATCTGGAATAACTCAGTGGGCCAGGCACTATATCTGGGGAGACTGAGTGGGTAACGTTTTGGGTCGAGACCTTTCTTTGACTGGCTAAATAAACTGTATTACTGTATCGAAAATTTACATGAATATGTTTCTGCTGGAGTAATTCAGCTGGATAAGCAGGATCACTGGATAAAATGAATGTGTCTCGACCTGAATGGTCACCCATTCCTTCTATCCAGCCATGCTGCCTGTCCCGCTGAGTTACTCCAGGATTTTGTGTCTATCTGCGGTGTAAACAAGCATCTGCAGTTCTTTCACACACATTAATAACTTTCTTGCCCAAATGGAAGATATCGCAGTAGCTGTGTACATGGCACTCCTGAGAGTGAATACAACTGACATATGTTATGCTATCGACAAATGGTTTGACCCATTACAGAACAACCCTGTACTAATAAAATATAGAATATCACAGAAAATAGTGACTGAAGTATAATAGTAAGATGAGAGAAGAATAGAACCACCAGATGACCTTTGTGAGGGAGGGCACGTAGTCCCTCAACGTAACACCTCATAAAATAAAGATCAAACTTCAAACTGGTAGGTTCTCGTTCAATCTTACTATTTTACTTCGGAGTCATGTAAGTGACTACGTGAAGATTTCAACGCTCTGTGATTTAATGCCGTGAGAAACAAGTCTACACAACCACAACTGCTCCATTGACAAATAAGGGAAAACATTCATAATGCATACAGTCATGACATCGATTTAAACCTGCTGATACTGTTAACTATAGTAATAATAATAGTCACATCTGTCATCCGGATGGAACCTATAACAGAACGTCAAATAGAGTTGACAAATACCCCTGGTCTGGCAACGGGTTATTATAAAACGTTTGGAAATTCGTTCGTTCGACCATGCTGCAGCCGTTAGGATGTGGTCCAGCGGAACGTAATTAACCCATGCTGCTACTGTTATAGCAGCCCTTGTGGCGTGAGATCTGGAATCAGTATCTACTCCTGCATAACTCAACTCCGTTTTAACACCTGGAAATGTCTGAACAGATACGTTGTTATAACGTTTCTTGTAACTATCAATCATAGTCTCGAAGGCTCTGGGTGACCTTGACGTGTTGTTGTATACGTGTGCCCTCACAAAACAAAAGGTCCCTGGGTATGCCTTGACCTATTTTGAGACCTGACACCCATACTGCTCTGCTTAAATAAATTTTAACATAAAATACTATACATGTAAGCATCCTGTCCTGTCGCAATTATGTAGCGAGTGATCTGTTGCGCTAAACCAGCGTCAGGAGGAGAGCTACCCAATGAGATCCGGCCAAAGCTAAGAATGTAGCTGGAACCTCCTGGTGAAATAGTGTTAGCACAATGTCAACATCCCATACTGCATTGTACTTGTCCTGGGAAAACTTGTGTTAAAGATATCCTGTACTAACTCGATATCCGTGGTGAACCCAAATAAGTGGATCTCGTCTGCTGCAGGAAATCTGATGGAAAGCACCTTGACACAGTTAATGACCCTATAACACAATATTGTCAAAGACCATTTAAAATGAACTCCAAGAGCTCAGAAATCTGCACCATTTTAAATGTAACATGAGCATTAAACAAACGCTTCCCATCTCCTGAACAAGCAAAGTACTGCTTTTTGCTACTATCCCAGCACTGTGAATACATACAAGAATAGGTGTGACAACCAAAGCCGTAGGCAGTCTATTGAGAATCTGTAGAACATAAATTGATTTCATCATGCAACGGCTGATTTACCGAGCCACAGGCTGAACCTGCAAGTTACGTTTAAAATAACCATATAAGGTTGCATTATTATTATTCCCGACAAATCGGGAATCAAACTGCATAAGTCAATCACACAGTAGAAAATTAAAGCGGGCTCTTAATGACTGCATTTGAAGACCCGACTGATGAAGTAAAATGGAGGAAGACATAAAAGACCACTCCTCCTGCTTGAAGCGAGAATGTATCTTTCGTCACTGTTATGCCACATATTTAGCAAGCTGTGAATTAGCATGAAAAGAGCATATCTATATTCGGTGTTGCATTGAATCAGAATTTCATAAATACGGTGTGGTCCAACACCCATTCTGTGTTGTCATCGATCTGTACTTGATGCTACTCCAGTGGCAAATGAGATTAAGTACCTATTACAGGGTTATTTTACTAGATTGCACCCACGTGATTATCATATGCCACCACCATAGTGTATCAACAAGAAGTTGAGCATGCAGATATGAATATTCGCTCAATCACTCTTTAACCCATAACATGCACGTAGGGTCTATAGATAGTTGATACCAATAACTGCAGAGTTAATAACTCATGCAAATCTCCTCCACCTCCAACTAGAGATGACATTCGCAATTTCCAACCTGAGGCCATTAGCATCATTTTGCAATATAATTATATATTTATTGATCAAACTACTGGAGCAATGCTGAATACTGTTTGTCCGTCATAGTGACTTTAGTAGCTTCACCTGGTAATAGCAAAGGTGTATTATCGATTATCTTCATGGCACTTTAGAGTTTGCTATTTAGCATGCTGTCAGTTCTCCCACTTGCACAGCTGCATCACATCTATTACATTGCCAATTAGTCTAATGAATAGAAAGCTGCTTGATAACAACAAGGCTGTTCCATATTTCTATAGACTCCAATCTGTTGCCCAGGGCGGAGTCACAGGCCAACTATCCATTTGATAACAACTTAATTTTAACTGGATAGAGGAGAACAATTTCTCAATAGCTTGAGACTGAAACAGTGGATATTAGCCAAAGACAGCGTCAACATATAATCCAGACAATACATAACAAGTGTTTTTTGAACTCTGAGTAGTCCTTTGAATGATTTATTGTCATCATACTGTTAAATTGCCTCATCATAGCAATGCCTCCAAATATCTCTGATGATCACTATAAATGGAAACACCCTATGAAACCAGTTTAATCAGCCATCTTTCATATTGAACAGGCCACGCCTGTCATCATTTCGTGTCTGCCCTGAACGGCAACTCTGGCCCGGTTACCGATAAGTCTCACATGTCCCAAGCCAACTCTTGCCATAATTCTGACCCTGCCTTGAAATAGATTAATTAAGCAGCCCTATTACAAGGCGCTGCTGGCGCGGCCTCTCCCATAGGCCGACACTGCCATAGACTCGGCATCCCCATTAAGCAGCCGTGTTACAAGGCGCTGCTGGCGCGGGCTCTTCCATATGCCCAGCACTGCCATACGCTCGGCATCCCCTTTAAACAGCCCTGTCCAAGGCGCAGCTGGCGCGGGCTTTCCCATAGTCACGCGCTGCCACAACTCTTGCTGTTGGAGTGTATCTAGATGGAGCCTCCTCTCCATTAGGGGCTCCATCCTGGCCAACCTCACAAATGTTCTCATTACCGGAAGGGAACCCTCCCGGCACCAGGGCTGGCCATTTTGGTCGGTTTACCCCATTTCTTGGGAACCTCTGCGGTCTAGGCACCGCATTGCTGCTGGATTTCCCTTCCCCGGGAATCCAAACGTCCGTATGTATTACCGGAAGGGAGAAAAACCCTACCGGCACCAGGGCTGACCGTTGCGGTCCATTTAACCCCTATCCTGGGGTCCCCTGCGACCCTAGAGCTGCATTACTGCTGGATTTCCCCTTCCCGGGAACCCCAGCATCTACACCTATATTGGGTGTAAAACTCTCCCGATACCCGGTCTGCTGGCTGTCCCCTCCCCGGGAACACCAGCATCTATATTCATATTGGAGGGAAACCCTCCCGGCACCCGGTGTGCTGGCTGTCCCCTCCCCGGGAACCCCAGCATCTATATTCATATTGGGGGTAAAACCCTCCCGATACCCGGTGTGCTGGAGGTCCCCTCCCCGGGAACCCCAGCATCTATATTCATATTGGGGGTAAACCCTTCCCGATACCCGGTCTGCTGGCTGTGCCCTCCCCGGGAACCCCAGCGTCTACATGCATATCGGACGGAAACCTTCCCGGCATCCGGAGCGCCTGAAAGTCACTGGCCACATTGTCAACGACCGACCTCGCGAAACCCGACATTCCCCAGCTATCCACTTCCGCGGCGAGAACCGGGGTTACCCCTCAGCCCATAGCTGGTTCCCCCGTCGGTCCTCGCGAATCATCCGGCAGGAAACCTCTGGAACAAAGAAACAAACCAGGTAAGAAATGCAAACTTACAGCAAAGACTGCAGAATATATTTCTCGGCATTGTAATGCACCAGTGCCAGAGACAAAGTCCAGTGTGTACAATGGGGATGAGGTGAACCCTAGCATAAGGGAGGACTGTTCAGAAACCTGATAGCATATGGGAGCAAACAGTTACTGAGTCTGGTGGTACACGTTTTGAAGCGTACGTACCTTCTGCTGGATGGAAGCAGGAAGAAGAAGGAATGACCTGAGCGGGACGAATCTTTGATTATGTTGCCTGCTTTCCTGAACCTGTTGAAACACAGATGGAGTCAATGGTGGGGAATCATGTTTGTGTGATCGATTGTGCTACATCTCCACCTCTCTGCAATTTCTAGCGGTCTTGGGCAGAACTCTTTCCAAACGAAGTTGTGATGCAACCTGTCAGTATGCGTTCTATGGTACATTTGTACAAGTTTGTAAGGGACATTGGAGACATGCCGCATTTTCTCAGTCTCCTGAGGCAGTTGAGGAACCAGAAGCTCTCAACCTTTTTCCACGTCAGCACCATTGAGCAAATATAAATAGTATATTTATGGGTTAAGCATTTGATATTCAACACCAGTAATACGTGGATGGATTGGATAATCTGATTTTTGGGCTGGCTTGAGGGAGAACCCATTAGTTTATTTATAGCCTGATCACCTTGAAATGAGACCCTGATTTAAGCTGGTTGATGGAGACCATGATGTATTCCCTCAGTAATAATATTCTGTTAATGCAGCATTCCCTCAATATTGGCAACAATCCTCGGAGAGTGTAGCAATCCCACACGGTGCAACAGCCTTGATGTATTTCCCATCTGCATTGCCTTAACCTTCAGACTGACCCGTTGGCTCTGTAGCATTGCCCGTCTGACAATGCACTCCTTCCTCTGTTCGTCATGTACGACACTGCAGACGTCAGAGTTCTACCCTTCTGATACAGCTTTAATGTTACATCCGCAACTGCAAAGTGTCCTCAAAGCTTCCCCCCTCAACACTTGAGGTTAGTCCATGCCCTCAGTATATTGACCATGGGCCATAGAGTATTTGAGTCACACATCATGGAAACTGGCCCTTCTGCTCATTGAATCCACACTGGTCATCAAATGTGCCAAGATGGAGTCACAGCAAACTGCATTTGCTGCCAATCTGAATTAAAAACAAACAGGACTCATCGGGTCAGACAGCATTATGTGGAAAAATGGACAGAAAACATATGAAATCTGGACCATTTGGAGTAGGGTGGAGAAAGCTGGAAAAGAAAAGTAGTCTGTGTAGGATAGTGTTAATGTGCGGAGATCACTGGTCGATGCGGACTCGGTGGGCCGAAGGGCCTCTTTCCGCACTGCATCTCTAAACTAAACCTGCTCCTGCGCTGTTCAGCTCTATGTTGTGTTCTGTTATGCCTGTTTGTACCATGCTGAGAACTGATTTGTTAATTGCCTCTCCCCTCCACCTCCCTCCCTCCAACCCAAATCCTCCACCCTTACCTCAGCCCCCGCTCTTTTCTTTGTCCAGGATTTCTGCGGCTGTGAAGTGGACAGTGACAATTCCACTGATGGGTTTGTCAGACTGGGTTATGATGGGGAGGATGCCTGTGCTTTCGACAAGGACATAATGCGCTGGATTGCACTATGGCCAGATTTCCAGGTGCTAGTAGATCGGTGGAATGTCAACACCGTCATAAACAAGTATTTCAAAGATCTCCTGGAGAAGGACTGAGTGAAGTGGCTGCTGATATATCTGGAGTGTGGACAAGAAGCACCACATAGGAGCGGCACAGGACGTAATCATTCTGACTGTTGGGCCCGGGGATATCCTCTAGATCGATCAGGTGGGAAATCCCGCACTTCAGGCTGTCACTTGAGCAATTGTTTAGTTTAGTTTATAGATACAGTTCGGAAACCGGCCCTTTGGACCACCGAGACCGCATCGACCAGCGGTGCCCGTACACTAACGCTATCCTACACACACTGGGAACAGTTTGCATTTATACCAACCCAAATAACCTACAAATGTGTACGTCTTTCGAGTGTGAGGACACACTCACACTTGGGAAAGGGGGAGATGCAGCGAGACCTGGGTGTCATGGTACACCAGTCATTGAAGGTAGGCATGCAGGTGCAGCAGGCAGTAAAGAAAGCGAATGGCATGTTGGCTTTCATAGCAAGAGGATTTGAGTATAGGAGCAGGGAGGTTCTACTGCAGTTGTATAGGGTCTTGGTGAGACCACACCTGGAGTATTGCGTGCAGTTTTGGTCTCCAAATCTGAGGAAGGACATTATTGCCATAGAGGGAGTGCAGAGAAGGTTCACCAGACTGATTCCTGGGATGTCAGGACTGTCTTATGAAGAAAGACTGGATAGACTTGGTTTATACTCTCTAGAGTTTAGGAGATTGAGAGGGGATCTTATAAAAACTTACAAAATTCTTAAGGGGTTGG
The DNA here is from genome assembly GCF_028641065.1 of Leucoraja erinaceus. Lineage (NCBI taxonomy): Eukaryota > Metazoa > Chordata > Chondrichthyes > Rajiformes > Rajidae > Leucoraja > Leucoraja erinaceus. The sequence goes on from NW_026576313.1 coordinate 65,722, forward strand.
ACAGGCTAGATGCAGGAAGATTGTTTCCGATGTTGGGGAAGTCCAGGACAAGGGGTCACAGCTTAAGGATAAGGGGGACATCCTTTAAAACAGAGATGAGGAGAACTTTTTTCACACAGAGAGTGGTGAATCTCTGGAACTCTCTGCCACAGAGGGTAGTTGAGGCCAGTTCATTGGCTATATTTAAGAGGGAGTTAGATGTGGCCCTTGTGGCCAAGGGGATCAGAGGGTATGGAGAAAAGGCAGGTACGGGATACTGAGTTGGATGATCAGCCATGATCATATTAAATGGCGGTGCAGGCTCGAAGGGCCGAATGGCCTACTCCTGCACCTAATTTCTATGTTTCTATGTTTCTATGTGAGGGGAAACCGAAGATCTCGGATAACACCCACGCAGATCACAGGGTGAACGTACAAATTCTGTAAAGACAAGCACCCGTAGTTAGTAACAAACCCAGGTCTCTGGCGCTGTAAGGCAGTAGCTCGGCCACTTCTCCACCCTGTTCTTGGACGAGGGTATCAGTAAATTGTCTGGCAACGTGCCTTTTAGATGGAGCCAGTGGGTAGGAAGTGCAAGTGAAATATAAATATAAATATTGCACCAGTGTCCTCTATCCACGGGCATATAGATATTCAGGAAATGGAGAGATATGTATCTTGTTCTTATGTTTAGCACTGACCTTGTGCCTGAAGGGTCTGTTGCTGTGCTGATTAGAAACCCAATCAGATTCTCTATTTGCCTCTATAACAGCTTAGGATGGTTACATCCTATTTCCAACTGTTCTCTGGTTGAAGAACATCTTCGTCCCATTCCCTCTTGGAATATTTAGTGTTATTATTCAGCAGAGATTCATGAACAAATAGAAGCAATCAAATCTACAGTATCAATCCCAGTGGTGAGTTATACTCCTCCATAGGACCCTGCATTCCACTTCCATCTGTGTTGTCAGATAAAGTGGAGCTAAGATAAAGAACATGTCAGTTGTATTAAACTAAATGTTTTGTTGTTTTGCCAGAAAAGATAGAACAGATGATGATGGTTTACACCGAAGATACACACAACATATTGGAGTAATTCGGTGGGTCAGGTAGCACCTCTGGGCATTCCGTCGCTACAGAGATTCTGCCTCATCTGCTGAGTTACTGCATCATTTTGTGTCTGGGCTGAAAATTTGTTCAGCTAGAGAAAAATTCTGATTGGGAAAGAAGTAAGTTGGAATGATCTTATAATTGAAGGCTTTTTCTTCGTGTCTTCACTGATTCTGACGCTTCTTACACTTGCAGAAAACCCTGAGGTATGTATTGTGATTAAACGTGATGGGTCGCAATCACTGAGACTCTCCTGCCTTGTCACAGGCTTCTACCCACAGGCCATCGATGTAATGTGGCTGAGAGATGGTGAAGGGATCCACGAGTCTGAATCCAGTGATTTGTTACCCAATTGGGATGGGACTTACCAGCTGAAGAATACAATTGAAATGAGTAGAGAAGATGTGGCAAAATCCCCCTGTTACATCGAACATACAACTCTGCAGGGAGTCAATGTTCCACAAGTGGCACTTCAATGAGTCTGATCACTTGAAACCATAAACCTCCTGGACTGAGATCTCCAGCGCAGTAAGGCAGCAGCTCCAGCGCTACGCCACAGTGCCACCCATTATTAATTTGTGGTTATCTTATTGCCCAGAAATATTGATATTCAATGGGATGTAGTTTTAGTTTCAAGATACAATGCAGAATCAGGTCCTTTGGCCCACCAAGTCCGCGTCAACCAGCGATCCGTGCACATTTACATTATCCTACATATTAGGGACAATTTACAATTTTACCGAAACCAATTAACCTAGAAACCTGTGCGTCTTTGGAATGTGGGGGAGAAAAAAGCACCCGGAAAAACTCACGCCATCATGGGGAGAAGGTACAAACTCCGTACAGACAGCACCCGTAGTCAGGATTGAACCCAGGGTTCTGGCGCTGTGATGCAGCAAATCTGTCGCTGTGCGGATACAGGTGCAAACAATTATGACGGGCGTAAATGTAGTAAATACTGGAAACGATCTACGGAGGGGTTTTGCAGAGCAAGTCCATAGCTCCATGTAGGTGTCAACACAGGCAGATATAGTGATTAATAAGGTGTATAGTGTGCATGCCTTCATCGGTGGAGACATTGAACATAAGAGTCAAGTTGTCGCTTTATAGAACTGTGGTCAGGCGGCATTTGGACTACTTCATGTAGTTCTGGTCGCTCCATTACAGGCTGGATTTAAAGGCTCAGGAGACTGGTGCAGCAGTGGTTCAGAGGAGAATACCTGAATTCGGGAGTAGGAGAGGTTTGACAAACATGGACTGATTTCTCTGAAGCATCAAAGGTTAAAGGGAAAACGTATAGAAGTACAGAAAAATAAGAGAGAACTAGATAGGGTCGACAGTTAGGTTTTGTTTCCCCGCAGGGTGGAAATGTCAAAGATTAAAGGGCACAGCTTTAAGGTCAGACGGAGCTATTTTAAAGGAAGTGTGCATGGCAACATTTTGTTTGCACAGAAAGCGGCGAGTGCCTGGAACGTGTTGACGGAGATGGTGGTGTGGAGAGATAGTGCTGTTTAAGAATGTGTTGATAGACGGAGGGATATGTTGGGATATGGAAGAATATGGAGGAATATGGATGGATAGGGAGGGAAAATAACCACATAGGGTCTGAGGATATTACTTTAACGTGGCATCATGTTCGACACAGACATTGCTGGCACAGGTGCCCGTCCTTGTACTATATTCGATACTTTCAAACATGCCAGTTGTATCTAAGACTAGATTATATGGGTTTAGGGCAAGATAGGTGGTTTAAAGGAGATCTGAAGAACAATTAATGCCACAGAGGCTGATTGTAATCTGGAACATATTGGCTGTCCGGATTGTGGAGGCAGAAATTCTCACAATGTTTAAGAACTATCTGGACAATCAATTCAAGCCATAGTCTATAGAAGATTACTCGCCAAGTGCTGGTGAATGGGATCAATGTAGATGGGTATTTGATTTGACTGCAAAGAGAAGGTGGACCGAAGGGTCTGTTTCTGTCTCCATGGCTCTATAACTGCGTGACTGACTCCATTTCAGTGCGGGCGATCCACTTTAGCCAGAACCCGTGAAACACCGACTGAACTCAATTGGGTCGTTTAATTAATGAATATCGAAGATCGGCTTCCATTTAGATTTCCTCCGAATAGTGTTCCGCATTTAAAGTTAGCGGATCAAAATCTGCTAGTACTATGCATAAACATAATCGAACCAAACTCCAGTACTATAGAGAACACGAACGGAAAGGGTGTGACAATTTATTTCAAGAGTGCCAGGGATGTAATGCTGAGGCTCTTCAGGCGCAGATAAGGCTGCATTTGGAATATTGTGAGCAATTCTGAGCTCCCTATCGGAGCTCTGGATTGCGTCCAGGAGGCGTTGATAAAAGTGGACCAGCACTCGCTTGGGTTTAGAGGAAGGAAGGGGGGGGGGGGGCTTATTGAAACATACATAATAGTGAGTGGATGTGTAGATGATGTTTCCACTGGTGGTATCGACGAAGGCGAGAGTACGAATTAAATGACGTTTGTTTTGTAAGGTGATTAGGGGGGATTTCTTTAGTCAGATGGTGGTGAATCTGTGCTACAGAAGGCTGTGGAGGCCGTTATTTGATATATTTAAGGCAGAGATGGATATATTCTTGATTAGTACGGGTGTCAGATGTTATGGGAAGAAGGCAGGAGAATGAGTGATAAATAGATCAGCCATGATTGAGTGGCTGAGCAGACTTTACGGACCGAATGACCTATATAACCATATAACCATAATTCTGACCTACTTCTGCTCCTATCACTTATGATCGTATGATCTTACGATTTTAAGAAGAAAGAGGCAATCTCGATGCACGAAAGAGAAAGGTTGCTAATATCCCTGATTCTGCGGATCTATAGCGATACAATATGTTAGAACTTTATTCCTGCCCGGAGGTAAATTGGTGTGCCAACAATCATAATATCCAACAAGCAACACGAAAACTTGAAATCAAAATTGAATTAAAAGTGAAAAGTAAAAAAAAGACAATATACATGTCCGTAGGTTCCTGCACAGTCCTCGCATTTGTCTGCAAAAGTAGATCCGCAAATCCAGGACTATTTTTTCCATAACAACTGGAGAATCCTGGCATATTAAGAAATGCGTGTTTCTACTTAAAATGTTATCAATTGCTTCATTTCGTCGGAAAATATTGCGCAGTAACTTAATTAGTCCTAATTGGCATCTGGCCAATTTCGCCAGTTTAAAAGACTGTCACTAGTCCCAATCATTTTACCCTGCTAATGAGTGACTAGATTTCTCCCGAGTATAAACGGTGACAGCATTGACTGGAAAGCTAGTATGAAACAGCCGGTAATAATTCAGGTAGAAAACATTTACTATCCGATCCTTGCCATCATCGGCATTCCTGGTAAGCCGCTTATTATCACCTGTTAATCCTTTCGTTGTGTAGTTCTGTGTTGTTAAGTGGAAGTTGTTATTATGGTATATGGACACATCGATCTGTATTGTAGTAAATACCTACTATGGTATGTGTGCTGAAGAAACGCAACAATGTCATTGTCCTAACAGGGACACATGACAATAAACTCACTTGAACTTGAACTTGAAGTGTATACTTAATTGTCTGTTTGATTTAGTATTGGCAGTCAAATACTGATCGACATGTAACGAGCGAAAATGGCGTACCTACTGTTTCTTTTAGATGTACAGCGTGGAAATAGGCCCTCAGACCCACTGAGTACGCGCCGACAAACTATCACCGTACGCGCATTCTGTCATACATATCAGGGATAATTTACAGAAGCCAATTTACCTACCAACCCGCAGGCCTTTGGAATGTGGGAAGAAACCGGAGAACTAGAAAGAAACCCATAGCCACAGGGAGAAGGACTAACCTCCTCGCTGAGAGCACCCAAGTTCATGATTGAACCCGAGTGTCCGGCGCCGCGAGACCGCATCTCTGCCAACTGCACTACCCTACTCTAGAAACCAGTACGACTAACAATTTAAACCTCCCATAATAACTTCGTGATCCCCAAATGCGTCTCCAATGCGAAGTAACGACAGGCGGCAAAGCAGGAAATCTGATAGAAACCTAATGTTCCAATAGCTCGTTCCTAATTCCGCCTTACATTCATCGTGGGAAACACTGATTAGAGGGCACATATTTAGAATGAGAGGGACAAAGTCTGATAAAATATCATTAGTTTGAAGAAGTGTCCGGACCTGAAACATCGTCTCTCAATTTCCCTCCGTATGAGATGCCTGCCTGTTGTCCATCTACCATTTTGTACTTCGCTCTGTAGTCCCGTACTTCGATCTGCAGTCTTTCGTGTCTCCTAGAATAATTATGCTCCCGGGTTTGTTCAGGATTGAACAGCAGATGCCGGCTTCCACCGGTGAAAGGGAAAAATGCTGGAACAACAGGTTCAGGGGCAGCATCCATGGATGGAAGGAATGCATGACACTTCTGATCGAACCCATTCCTCAGGCTTGAGCCGAGACATCACCGATTCCTTCTATCCAGGGATGCTGCGTGTCCCGCTGAATTGCTCCAGCGTTCTGGGTCTGTCCCAGGTCTGTTCACAAAGCTCTTCCAATAAGTGAACGGGCGGAACACTTGGTAAGTCACGGAATCTGCAGACAGAACCAATTCAGCGGGGAGCGACAATCTCCGTGAATTAGACGTAGTTAGCCGGATATGTTTTTAGCGGTTCGGCGGGAGATTTTTGGCAATAATGAAATAGAATGACTACACCATTTCACGTTCCACCGCAGCCTTCTAGAACTCCATGAATGTCCAATTCCGCCAATATTATCCCATTGACTCGATTGGAATAGACCAACAGCAAAAATCTGTAGCCTCCCTATGATCTGGTATTTTGTTGGTTCACATGCTTGATCAATGGTGTTTTATCATTAATGTTTTATTATTATTAATGTTTAGTGTTTTCGGAGTCATTCGAAACTGTCACTGTACGTCATGTAGTTACTTGTGGGCGGAGCACCAAGGGAAATTCCTTGTATGTGAATAACTTGGCCAATAAACTTACTTACTTACTCTTCGGAAAAACGCATGATTGGAGACCTCCCATTTCAGCCTAAAACACGCGCTCCAATTTACCGAGACATGTTTAGACATAAGCACGAAAACAGGCCGTTTGGCCCACCGAGTCCGCGCCGACCAGTGATCCCACCGTACACAAGTGCTATCGTACCCAACTAGGGACATATTGCAATCTTTACCGAAGCCAAATTAACTTGCAAATCGCATGTCTTTGGAGTGTGGGAGGAGACCGGAGCTCCCGCATAAAACTCACGCAAGTCACGGGGAGAAAGTACAAACTCCATACAGGCAGAACCGGTTGTCAGCATATAACCCGGTTCCTTGGCGCTGTAAGGCAGGAACTCTACAGCTCTGCCGCCGTAATTAGATTTCGGGCATCTTGAAATACACCAGTGACAAGGTTAGGATTATTCATGGATGGCAAAGCATATTTCCGCAGACACCTCGATATTTCATTATGGATGGATTATCATCAAATGTGAAAACGTACTTGAATAGTAATGGATTATATAGGATGAATATGCAGTTCATTTTCCATGTTATGTAAATGCAAAAAACAGAAGACATCGCTTTAAGGTGAGAGGGGAATGATATAATAAGAATCTAAGTGGATTTTTTTTCACATAGGATCGTATGATCTGCCAGAGGAGGTTGGTGAGGGAGGTACAATAACAACATTTAAAATACATTTGGACAGGTACATGGATAAGAAATGAATAGACGGACATAGGTCAAACACAGGTAAGTGGGACTAGCTCACATGGAGTACCTTGGTTGGCATAGACGAGTGAGGCCGATGGGCTAGTTTCGTTGTCGCGATTCATGTAGTCGGCGACGTGAACCTAGCAATATATTGTTGTTGTTTTTTTTAATCAGAATCACTGGTTCGTCATAACTCCCTGACATTTGACCCGGAGCACATTTTAACTGCATTTTATCTAAAAAGCGAGTTTGCCTCTGGAGTGACAGAATGGTTATACCGCAAGGCGCGGTGTTGGAGAGTGGTTACCAAAGGTCGCCTTTCTTGCCGCTCCACATTCCGCCCTGGTCCATGACATAAGAATCACAATGCACTATATGCTACATACCTGATTAGATTGTAAAACAGAGTCAGGGGTAGGGGAACGAGAGATGTAGACGGTATTTAAGACAAATGTATGGAAGATTTGCGGGAAACAACGATAATGAAGGGAAGAGGCTCAGAAAAACTATACGTGCCTTTAGAAGCAAGGAGCGGAGGAATACCTTTAGTCAGGGGGTGGTGAATCTGTGGAACTCATTGCCACCGTCGGATCTGCAGGCCAAGACTATTGATATTTATTTTAAGGCGGAGATTTACAGGTTAATGATTAATACGTGTATTCGGGATTATGGGCCGAAAGCAGGAGAATTGGGTTGAATGAGCTTGAGCTCTTATGGCCAGCGCAATCAAGGAATATGGGGAGAAGGCAGGAATGGATTACTCATTTTGGACGATCAGCCAGAATCACATTGAATGGCGGTGCTGGCTCGAAGGGCCAAATGGCCTACTCCTGCACTTATTTTCTATGTTTCCATGAGAGAGAAATATAGATCCGCCGTGATTCATTGGCGCAGTAGATTGAATGGGTCGATGACCGGATTCTGATCCAAGAAGGTATGAACAGCATAGAGGACTGCAGGTGAAGTGTAAGGCCAGTGAGAGGGACATAGGTGGTGTGAGAGGCGATCGTAGTTGGAAAGAGGGGCGGGATAGTGGGCGAATTGAATGATAAATGGATGGGCTCGTGGTTGTACAGACACAGAGAGAGAGGGGGGGATGGGGGATATTACTTAAAATGCACTGATCAATGTTCATACCGATCGGTTATACGTTATCTGTTGGATCGTATGGCAAATCGATATTTGGTCGAAATGGAATCTGAAAACCCAGTCATGCGGTTCATGTAGTCGGCGACGTGAACCTACCAATATATTGCTTTTATCAGAATCACTGGCATATCGAAGCGACGAGGGATCGAAGTAGGATTGAAAGCCAAAAATCTTCACATTTTCGCAAAAACTGTCAGATTAACTTTAGCGGCACGGTGGTGCAGCGGTAGGATTGCTGCTTTACGGCGCAAGGGACCAGGGTTCCATCCTGACCACTCTGTCTGTACGGAGTTTGTACATTTCCCGTGTGATCGCATGTATTTTCTCCGGGTGCTCTGGTTTCCTCTCGGAACCCAAACACGTGCAGGTTAATTGGCTTCTGTAAATTGGTTCTAGTGTCTCGGATAGAACTACTGTGAACCGGTGATCGCTGGACGGCGAGGACTCGGTGGGCCGAACGTCCCGTTCCCAAGCTGCATCTCTAAACTAAGCTTCCTGCAAGACCAATAACGGGTAGTAAAGTCATTTTAATTTCGTCTTTTCTACAGCTAACGTGGTGGCAATCGTCATTCTCGTCCGAGGAAAGTGCGGTCTCTCCAAATGTATCACCCTTCACCTGGTATATATGGCCGTGGTTGATTTAATGGTTCTGATCTTCGAGGTAATTCTCTACGAGATTAAAGATAGCTATTTCCCCAATTAATTTCTGAACTTAACTCCTGTTTGTAGCGTCAACTTGACCATGATTTTTATGTCCATTGATTGCTCTGTCTGGCTAACGGTAACTTTCACCTTTGATCGATTTGTTGCTATTTGTTGTCCAAAGTTACGAGGAAGGTATTGCACTGGGAAAACTGCGAGTTTGGTGATAGCAGTGGTGTGTTCCCTGAGTGTTATTGAAAATATCCCAATCTATTATATCTACACACCACGAGAAATCATTAACAACGTGGCTTGGTCATGTGGCGTAACCCCAGACTTCTACACCTCACCGTTACTGGTAGCATTTTGGTCGTTCGAAACTATTTTAACCCCATTTATACCATTCCCACTGATCATGCTCCTCAACGCCCTGACAATCAGACACATTATACACGCCAACAGAGTGAGGAGCGGTCTCCGAGCGAACAAGAAGGAGGAGAGCAGCGCAGATCAGGAGGTGGATAATAGAAGGAAGTCCATCATTCTATTGCTGGCCGTATCCGGCAGCTTCGTGCTACTGTGGATGGTAACATTCGTGTGCTTCATCAGTGTACGATTTATAGACGTGCAGCTTTTAGCAACAGATTACGACGACCCATTTACCGTGGCAGAACAGTCCGGATACATGCTGAGGTGTCTGAGTGCTTGCACCAACACGTTTATTTACGCCGTGTCACAGACGAAATTCAGGGAAGAATTAAAAACCCTGTTTAGGGGTCCTTGCGGGTTCTTGTCTAATTCACTAAAGCACTTTTAATTTATCAGTGAAACCACAATTCATTTCAAAGTGACGTTATATTCGTGTTATTTTATTATATCCTACATCCCCATCCTCCTTCCTTTTCACCAGCTGGTCAAGGTCTTACTGTAATTCATGATCCCATTTCTACTGTGTGGGTTAACACGTCGTTTAACTTCATTGTGTATATGTATAAGGAGCTGATAGTTGAATATTGTATTCAGCATTGTTGCCAATAATGTGTCCTCCTGATCTGTTCGACACTTAAAGCCGATTTAATGGAAATTCGCTGTGCACTACACTGTGCATGTAAGCGCCCTTCCCTCCAAAAATCTGCCACCCTCTTTTAGCCCATCTACACTAATCTTAGTTTCCCATTTTGGTGGTTCACACAATTAACCGGTGATAGGGTCGTAAAGTCATACATTTCTGTATGCCTTTACGACCCTTTCATTTGTGTCGTCTATGGAAATCCCACAAAGATTACTTTCATGAGAGGGGAACTGATTTACATCAGACATTCGGTTCTTCCAAACATTGTTCCGAATTTCTCTGACTCGCTGTATTATTTAGACATTCTAGTCAGCGGATGTGTCCAATGCCTTGAGATGTAGGAGGCTCTCCTTCTTTGTCTTTGGTGGACCTTTCTTTTTTCCTTGAAGATGAAGCTCATACTCTCATGGTGGAAGCATGCATTTTTATAATAATTTTATATGTCAGAACAACAGGTGATTCTATGTCAAACTAGCTATATCCTTTATTAACATGATGGCGTAGTTTGCAGTCAAATAGTCATACAATTCGTCCCAACTGTCTACAACCCGCCAATATGTCCCAGCTATATTATTCCCAGGGCGGAGTTAGATGAAGAGAGGCCCTAAGCTATTTCACTTGTGACTCACGACTAGAGGACCATGACTACCCAACAGTGACAGTGTAACCCTTTTAGATCCTACTGTATGTAGTCATTAAACAGTTGGCTTTAAAATACATATTTTATTCACCGCGGAGCAGGCGATACCTTACCTGGATCGCTGTTTGAAGCTCTGGAGTGTTGGGCCTGCTGCTTCAACATCATGGAGCTGTGGTTTGCGGAGCTCCCAGCCTCGGGCCGCGCTGATTTCAACATCGTGGAGCCCTGGGATACCTTTGCCGAGGGCCGCTAGCGTGATTCTCCACCCAGCTAAGCCAGGAGGCGAGTTCTCCGGTAGGAAGTGGCCGATTCGGAAGTTCAAGCCGCTGAAAATGTTCTCCTGTTCCGTTGTCGGATGGTGACCCCAAATTTCATTGTACCAATTGGTGCATGTGACAATAAGTGTCACTTGAATTGAATGTGGAATATTAATAAATAAATAAATTGCAAATACACTAAGAGCTATAATGTTTTTTTCTCGCCTTGTTCATAGCAAAATCATCCAGAGGTTCACCAAGGAGATGTCAGGCAAGCTGATTCAGTGTGGTGCTTGCAGTATGTGGGAGGTCAAGGACATTGCTGGTGCCTCTGGCTGCTACAAATATGTTAAGTGCATCCAGGTACAACTCCTGGAGGACCGTGTTGGGAAATTGGAGAAGCAAGTGGATGACCTCAGGTTCGTCCGAGATTCTGAGTCGTTCCTCGACAAATCCTACAGTAAGATTGTTTCGCCTAAGGTACTGGAAGAGAGAAGGTGGGTGACGGTGAGAAAGGGAGGGAAGCATGGAATGCAAACGTCCCCGGGTCTTGTACCTCTTGTGAATAGGTTAACCCACTTAGAAACTGTCGGGTCAGAAGACGTTATTACACTGAGCGGCGGACTGGCTTGCGAAGCAAAAAGGGCTGTTGAGCCAAAACCAAAGAGGCCAATGTCAGGCAACGCCATTGTAGTGGGAGACTCCATTGTGAGAGGTACGGACAGTGGTTTATGCGGCAATAGACGGGATTCGAGGATGGTGTGCTACCTTCCTGGTGCCAGGATTCAGGGTGTCACGGACAGAGTGCAGAAAATCCTCAAGGGCGAATGTGAACAGCCTGAGGTGGTAGTGCATGTCGGCACAAACGATGTCGGAAAGAAGGTGATGACTATGCTGCAGCGTGACATCAGAGAGCTCGGAAAAATGCTGAAAAGCAGGACCTCCAGTGTTGTTATCTCCGGTTTGCTTCCAGTCCCTCGTGCTGGCGAGAGCAGGAACAGGGAGATACGGAACCTAAAGGTGTGGCTGAGGAACTGGTGCACGGGGCAGGGAGTTAGATGCTTAGATCACTGGGATCTGTTTTGGAGTAAGGGGGAACTGTACAAAAGGTACGGATTGAATCTTCACAGGTGGGGGACAAGCATTCTGGCAGCCGTGTTTGCCATTGCTACACGGGTGATATTAACCATATAACCATATAACCATATAACAATTACAGCACGGAAACAGGCCACCTCGACCCTTCTAGTCCGTGCCGAACACGTATTCCCCCCTAGTCCCATATACCTGCGCTCAGACCATAACCCTCCATTCCTTACCCGTCCATATTACAATTTATATTTAAATGATAAAAACGAACCTGCCTCCACCACCTTCACTGGAAGCTCATTCCACACAGCCACCACTCTTTGAGTAAAGAAGTTCCCCCTCAGGCAACCCCTAAACTTCTGTCCCTTAATTCTCAAGTCATGTCCCCTTGTTTGAATCTTCCCTACTCTCAGTGGGAAAAGCTTATCCACGTCAACTCTGTATATCCCTCTAATCATTTTAAAGACCTCTATCAAGTACCCCTTCAACCTTCTGCGCTCAAAGAATAAAGACATAACTTGTTCAACCTTTCTCTGTAACTTAGTTGCTGAAACCCAGGCAGCATTCTAGTAAATCTCCTCTGTACTCTCTCTATTTTGTTGACATCCTTCCTATAATTAGGCGACCAAAATTGTACACCATACTCCAGAATTGGCCTTACATCCCAATTTCTATTTTCAATGCTCAGATTAATAAAGGCCAGCACACCAAAAGCTTTCTTTACCACCCTATCTACATGAGATTCCACTTTTAGGGAACTGTGCACAGTTATTCCCAGATCCCTCTGTTCACCTGCATTCTTCAATTCCCTATCATTTACCTTGTACGTCCTCTTTTGATTTGGTCTGCCAAGATGTCGCACCTCACACTTATCAGCATTAAACTCCATCTGCCATCTTTCAGCCCACTCTTCCAACTGGCATAAATCTCTCTATAGTCTTTGAAAATCTACTTCATTATCCACAACCCCACCTATCTTAGTATCATCTGCATACTTACGAATCAAATTTACCACACCATCATCTAGATCATTCATGTACATGACAAACAACAGTGGACCCAAAAGAGTTCCTGTGGCACCTCACCAGTCACTGGCCGCCAACCTGACAAACAACCATCCGCCATTACGCTCTGGCATCTCCCATTCAGCCCCTGTTGAATCCATCCTGCTACTCCACCATTAATACCCAACAATTGAACCTTCTTAACCAACCTTGCATGAGGAAGCTTGTCAAAGGCCTTACTGAAGTCCATATATACAACATCCACTGCTTTACCCTCATCAATTTCCCGAGTAACCTCTTCAAAAAATTCAAGAAGATTAGTCAAACATGACCTTCCAGGCACAAATCCATGTTGACTGTTCCTAATCAGACCCTGTTTATCCAGATGCTTATATATATTATCTCTAAGTATCCTTTCCATTAATTTGCCCACCACTGACGTCAAACTAACAGGTCTATAAATGCTAGGTTTACTTTAGACCCCTTTTTAAACAATGGAACAACATGCGCAGTACGCCAATCCTATGGCACTATTCCCGTTTCTAATGACATTTGAAATATTTCTGTCATAGCCCCTGCTATTTCTACACTAACTTCCCTCAATGTCCTAGGGAATATCCTGTCCGGACCTGGAGACTTATCCACTTTTATATTTCTCAAAATGTCAGTACTTCCTCTTCTTTGATCCTCATAGTTTCCATAGCTACTCTACTTGTTTCCCTTACCTCACATAATCCAATGTCCTTCTCCTTGGTGAATACCGAAGAAAATAAATTGTTCAATATCTCCCCCATCTCTTTTGGCTCTGCAGATAGTTGTCCACTCTGACTCTCTAATGGACCAACTTCATCCCTCGTTATCCTTTTGCTATTAATATAGCTGTAGAAACCCTTTGGATTTACTTTCACCTTACTTGCCAAGGCAATCTTCTTTTAGCTTTTCTAATTTCTTTCTTAAGATTCTTTTTACATTCTTTATACTTCTCAAACACCTCATTTACTCCATGCTGCCTATAATTACTGTAGATCTCTCTCTTTTTCCGAACCAAGTATCCGATTTCCCTTGAAAACCATGGCTCTTTCCAATTTTTACTATTTCCTTTCAACCGAAAAGGGACATACGATTCTGTACTCTTAAAATTTCACCTTTATATGTCTTCCATTTCTCTGCCCCATCTTTCCCATGAAACAAACGGTCTCAATTTACTCCTTTTAAATCCTTTCGCATCTCCTCAAAGTTAGCCTTTCTCCAAACAAAAATCTCAACCCTAGGTCCAGTTCTGACCCTCGCCATAATTATATTGAAACTAATGGTATTGTGATCACTGGTTCCGAACTGTTACCCAACGCATACCTCTGCCACCTGACCCATCTCATTTCCTAACAGGAGATACAGCACCGCCCCTTCTCTAGTAGGTATTTCTATGTATTGCTGCAAAAAACTATCCTGCACACATTTTACAACTTCCAACCCATGTAGCCCATTTACAGAATGTGTTTCCCAGTCTATGTGTGGAAAATTGAAATCTCCCAAAATCACTACCTTGTGCTTACTACTAATATCTGCAATCTCCTTACATATTTGCTTTTCCAATTGTCGCTCCCCATTTGGCGGTCTATAATGCACCCGTGTAAGTGTTGCTACCCCTTTTCTATTCCTCAGTTCCACCCAAATAGCCTCCCTAGACGAGTCCTCTCATCTATCCTGCCTAAGCACTGCTGTAATATCTTCCCCTGATAAGCAATGCAACATCCCCACCTCTTGCCCCTCCAATTCTATCACACCTGAAGCAACGAAATCCTGCAATATTTTGTTTCCAATCACAGCCCTCCTGCAACCATGTTTCACTGATCGCCACAACTTCATACTTCCAGGTGTCAATCCAGGCTCTAAGTTCATCCACCTTTCTTACAATGCTCCTAGCATTAAAATATACACAATTAAGAAACCCACCCTCTCTTATTCTCTCTTTATTGACTTCTCTCTCTTCTCTCTCTCCCCTATATTTTTGTGCCAGTGCTGAAGAGAATCTAGACTAGAGCCTCCGAAATTCGAGTCCCCCCAACCATACTAGTTAAAGTCTCCCAGTAGCCTTTGCAAATTAAAATGAATAAGGGCGGTTGGGGAGATTTGAAAAGAAATGGGATAGTCGAGGAAGGAAAGTTGCAGGCGAGAGGACAGAGGGGGGTAAAATGAGGCCAAAAGCAAGAAAGAAGCAAAGATAGCAAGTGTGAAAAAGCAAAAGAAGAAGTTTTACAAGAGGCAGGCAGCAGGAAGAAGACAAAGCAAAATAGTTATTGTCTTAAGGTAGCAAGAGAGGTTTAAAAAATCAAAGAAGGAAAGAAAGCCTCTTTTCAACATAATTGTATGTCCTAAAAGGGAAGACCGGGGAGTGTTGTACAAAACAAGTCTGGAAGGCTTTGTGTTCAATGCAAGGAGCATGCGTGAATAAGGTGGATGAGTTGAATGTGCAGATAGCTATTAATGAATACGATATAGTTGGGATCACGGAGACATGGCTCCAGGGTGAACAAGGCTGGGAGCTGAAACATCGAGGGATATTCAATATTCATGAGGGATAGACAGAAAGGAAAAGGAGGTGGAGTACCGTTGCTGGTTGGAGAGGTAAAGATTAACGCAATAGAAATGAAGGACCTTAGTTTTGGAGGATGGATGGAATCGATAGGGTAGATAGAGCAGCGAAAACACTCTCAATGGGCAGCCCCAGCATTCGTTAAAAACGCTATTGTTCAGTTGTTTACAGGGAAACGGGCCCCTAACAGTAGTAGGGAGTTGGGGTGGCATCAAACAGGAAAATTAGCTGAAAATCCAGCGCGATTGTGCAACAAAGGTAAAACAGAGGAAAAAATAATGGGTGTAGATTGATGTGAAATCAGGATTTGTATAATTTGTGGATGGAATATGAATTAAGATTGACAAAGAAATGAAAGGGTAATCAATTGGACTGGAGGGAGAGAGGAATTGGGTTTGAATGTACATGCGGGATAATTTTCTAAACACCTGTATAGGGAACAAGATTCAGAAGCAGGCTATTCTAGCCTGGGTCAGTTGTGTAATGTGACGAGTTAAGAGGTAGTTAGCAGTATGTGTGGCCGAGTAGTGGCCCTTGAGCATGAAAGGAGAGTGAGGCATAATATGGTCAATGTGAGCTTCTTAGGATGGAAAGTAACAATGTTAATGTTTATCTGGCTTCAGGAAACTCTGGCATCGCGTTCTTGAGCCGGAGGTAACGTTGAGGACTCTTGTCCCTAGAACCTGTGAATGTGGCCATAAGCCCGTACCGGTTAGTTTTTGGGATGTTTCGAAGGAAGAAAGTAACTGGTACGTTCACCTTAATTGATTTCAGAGAAAGGGTAGACGGATGGATTAGAAGGACATTTGCAATGGAAGGCATTTTAAGATTGCCTATGGATTTCAACTGCACGGAAAACAATTGTTCATCCCAGTATTGTTGGCAACCCAATAATGTAAATCACGTGGAAGGTAGGTGCATCCGTAGATAACAAGGACAGAAAAAATCAAAACAAAAGATGGCTTGACGCGTAACTGGTGAGCACAAAGTCCCAGCCAGTCCTTCGCAAGAATTGGGAGTCGACAAGCTACCAGAGGAGAAATGCGACCAGATTCCTCTGTCCAGTCCAGCAGAGGAGGACAAACAGGCTTAATTAGGAAGGGGACGGGAAAGAGCGAAGGAATAGGATTAAGAAAGTAAACTGGCAGGGAATATAAAAACTGACTGCAAAAGATTTTATAGATATGTGAAGAGAAAAAGATTAGTTAAAACAAATGTAGGTCCCTTGCAGTCAGAAAAGGGGGAATTGATCATGGGGATGTGGATAGAGAACTGGCTGGCAGACATGAAGCAAAGAAAGTAGGAGTAGTAAACAGGGTAATTTTCACCATGGCAGAGCAGTGACTAGTGGGTGGCGGTACCGCAAGGCTCAGTGCTGGACCACCAGCTATTTACAATATATATTAAACATATAACCATATAACCATATAACAATACAGCACGGAAACAGGCCATCTCGACCCTTCTAGTCCGTGCCGAAACACATAATCTCCCCTAGTCCCATATACCTGCGCTCAGACCATAACCCTCCATTCCCTTCCCATTCCATATAACTATCCAATTCATTTTTAAATGATAAAAACGAACCTGCCTCCACCACCTTCACTGGGAAGCTCATTCCACACAGCTACCACTCTCTGAGTAAAGAAGTTCCCCCTCATGTTACCCCTAAACTTCAGTCCCTTAATTCTCATGTCATGTCCCCTTGTTTGAATCTTCCCTACTCTCAGTGGGAAAAGCTTTTCCACGTCAACTCTGTCTATCCCTCTCATCATTTTAAAAACCTCTATCAAGTCCCCCCTTAACCTTCTGCGCTCTAAAGAATAAAGCCCTAACTTGTTCAACCTTTCTCTGTAACTTAGTTGCTGAAACCCAGGCAACATTCTAGTAAATCTCCTCTGTACTCTCTCTATTTTGTTGACATCCTTCCTATAATTAGGCGACCAAAATTGTACACCATACTCCAGAATTGACCATACTCCATGAGATTCCACTTTCAGGGAACTGTGCACAGTTATTCCCAGATCCCTTTGTTCACCTACATTCTTCAAAATGATTTGAGTATAGAGCAGGGAGGGTCTACTGCAGTTGTACAGGGTCTTGGTGAGACCACACCTGGAGTATTGCGTACAGTTTTGGTCTCCTAAACCGAGGAAAGACATTCTTGCCATAGAGGGAGAACAGAGACGGTTCGCCAGACTGATTCCTGGGATGTCAGGACTTTCATATGAAGAAAGCCTGGATAGACTCGGTTTGTACTGGCTAGAATTTAGAAGATTGAGGGGGGATCTTATAGAAACTTACAAAATCTTAAGGGGTTGGATAGGCTAGATGCAGGAAGATTGTTCCCGATGTTGGGGAAGTCCAGAACACAAGGTGTCACAGATTAAGGATAAGGGGGAAATCTTTTAGGACCGAGATGAGAAAAACATTTTTCACACAGAGAGTGGTGAATCTCTGGAATTCTCTGCCACAGAAGGTAGTTGAGACCAGTTCATTGGCTATATTGAAGAGGGAGTTAGATGTGTCCCTTGTGGCTAAAGGGATCAGGGGGTATGGAGATATGGCAGGTACAGGATACTGAGTTGGATGATAAGCCATGGTCATATTGAATGACGGTGCAGGCTCTAAGGGCCAAATGGCCTACTCCTGCACCTATTTTCTATGTTCTATGCTTTCTAATATCTGTTTGTCTAAGTTTGTCACTCCCAATGCACAGAATGCTCATTGCAGACAAACTCTCTTGAGACATTGTGGACCTTAATTCATTTTTAATTCTTTTGTATCTTGAAAACTTGGTGACTAAATAGCTAAGAAACAGCCGCAAGATTGCTTCCACATTAGGGAAGGCCATCTGAATTGTTTGCTTGTATATTATTTGATAAAGGTCTGTATGGGACACAGAGTGCTCTTCTGTATGCCTATGGCTTTGTCTCACATCGAGTGAAAGTGCAAAAGTTCATCAGTAAGTTTCAGGTCAACATCTTCTGGGTATGCTTCCATCAACAGTTCAACACCTTGCTGAATGGCTTGCTTAGATGCGGTCAGATCAGCAAGAAAGGAACACTGTTGTGCAACTTCACTATACACAGTACCTCTTCGTTTTAAATTGGTTTAAAGTGCATCTAGTATAGGAATAAAGGAAGGTATCCTAAACTTATCTCTTGAATAGAGTTTACCTAAAGCATCAGGACCAGGTGCACTTCCACCATTTCCTTGCCATTTTCTTACTCTTCGTCTCCCTGTGAGAGTTCTGTAGTTAACATCTGGCAAGGTGTTTATTGCTCAAGCTCATCAAAATCTTCTCTAATTTTGCTTACAAAATCATGAAGTGAACTGTACAAACTTGCACAAGTACTCAATAACGGTTTGGTTTTCTGAATGGCTGTATTTACCTTGTGGAAATGACCTAGCAGACGTGTCCAAAAATGCAGCATAAACACAAATTCTAGATCTTCCATTTTCTGCAAAAGATTGTAGTCTTGAAGCGTGGTATCACCCTTTACATTAACTTCGGAATACAAATGACTGAGGGCATCAGCGCTGCAACTTTCCAAAATAATTTCTGCGGCTTTTGCATGTGCCTCCCACCTAGTGTCTGACAAATATTTAGTCACTTTTGATTGAGGTTTCTAAAAATGATTTTAGAACTGCCCATCTCTTTGCCAAGGATGAAAAGAAGGTATACATTTCATTAATAATTCCAAAACAGTTCACTGCATCAAGGCAGCAAACAACAGCCGAGCGGCCCACCACATTTAATGAGTGAGCAGCGCATGGAATACATATTCCAAATTTGTTTTTTTTCGAAGATGTTTTGCTGCATACCCCTGTACCTATCAGCCATGATGGCAGCATTGTCATAAGACTTCCCTCGGAAGAAGAGTTCGAAATCGCGGCGGGCGCGGATCTAATTGAGGTGGGGACGGAGGGGGACAAAGTTGAGGCCTCTGCTGCGGACAGACCGTTCGGTATCTGAGATGAGGAGGCCAGGGGGGATGGTGAACACACGGCAGGGATGGGATTTGGGGCCAGAGGAAGGCAGGTGAGTGGACTGAGGCCGAGACGATGTCTGGTGGGGGGCTGGTGAGTGGGTAGGGGGTAGGGGGTGGGGTATGAGGATTTTAATGTGGGTAGCGAAGAGCTAGGGTCACATGGTTTGAGGGGAATGGGGAAGAGACCCAGTGGAACAGCCACTGAGGTTACCAGGGTTGGGTGGGGGGGGGGGGGGGGGGGGGGGGGGGGGGGGGGAGGGTAGCATTAGACCAAGCGCAGTCAAACTCATGGAAGTTGGAATCTGCAGCATGGAAACATCAGGCCCGGTGCTGAGTCCAGACTGCAGTTAAGGCGATGGCTGTGGGCTGCTGGAGGGCAGTGGAGTGGCGATGGTCAGCGGGCAAAGCGTGGGAGGTCCCGGTGGGCGGGAAACAGCCCCATCAAAGACTGTGTTAACTAAAGAAAGGACCATTCCGCTTATCGTAGCGGGTGGCTGCTCGTTTCCACCTACCCTTTACCCCGCCCGGAGCCTTATCTCTTCTCCCCTGAAGCAGGCAGGTAGGGCACAGTCGGAGCTGGTTCTGACATTATTAAACTTGCAGCCGCGCACCGATTCGAACACTCCTGACTGTTGAAAGGACAAGGCTCAGAACATACGAATATGTCAAACGTTTTATACACCGATGCCCCCCCCCCCCCCCCCCCCCCCCCCCCCCCCTAGATCTCGAGGCCCTAAGCCTAAGATTGTCTAGCTGATACGTAAATCCGGCCCTGATTAGTCCCACCTGCCTGCGTTTGGTCCAAATTCCTCCTATCCATAGTTATGTGGCCTATCGGCCACTAAGCTCGTCCCGGGTGTCTCTGGGAAAGCAAAGCTTATCTTAGCGACCTCACAGGTGTCCTCATGATCTGTCCCAACTTGTTGATTTTACCCAAGCGTTCTTCGAAAACATCGACGTTCCATGAGCCGGGTTGAAAATGGGGTGTTGCTAATTCAACTGACAACTAGACTTTAGCTCACATTCTTTTATTTAACCGTTACTTTACAGCCAGGAAGAATCTCTGCAGAAAAAAAGATGGGTGACATATCACTTTGGGTCCTTTCCTCAGCGACCCGAACCGGCACAAATTCACTGGAATTTGGCAGGATGAAAGGGAATCTTATCTACAATTCTTAAGGGGTTGAACAGGCTAGAAGTAGGGAAAATGGTCTCGATGTTGGGGAAGTCTAGAACCAAGGGGTCACAGTTTAAGAATAAGGGGTACGCGAATTAGGACAGATGAGGATTTTCATCTTCATCCTGAGTGGTATGAATCTGTGGAAATCTCGGCAACAGAAGGCAGTGGAGGTCAATCCATTGGATGTTTTCAAGAGGGAGTTAGATTTTGCTCTTAGGGCTAAAAGAACCGATGGATATGGGAGAAAAGCATGAATATGGTACTGATTTTTGAGGATCAGTCTTGATCATATGGAATGGCAGTGGTAGCTCGAAGGACCGAATGGTTTACTCCTGCAGCTATTTTCTATGTTCTCAGTTTTCTCTAAAGATGGGGCTGGTTATATGGATGGGAAGGGAATGGAGGGTTATGGTCTGAGCGCAGGTATATGGGACTAGGGGAGATTATGTGTTCGGCACGGACTAGAAGGGTCGAGATGGCCTGTTTCCGTGCTGTCATTGTTACATGGTTATATGGTGTTATATTGTTATATGGTTTCTGTGCTCTTCCTGTGCCGCTGAAGAAGCTGGCAGCTCATTCCTACAACAACTAAGTTACAGAGATAGGTTGAATAAGTTAGGTCTTTATTCTCTGGAGCGCAGAAGGTTAAGGGGGGACCTGATAGAGGTCTTTAAAATGATGAGAGGGATAGACAGAGTTGATGTGGACAAGCTTTTCCCTTTGAGAATAGGGAAGATTCAAACAAGAGGACACGACTTCAGAATTAAGGGACAGAAGTTTAGGGGTAATATGAGGGGGAACTTCTTTACGCAGAGAGTGGTGGCGGTGTGGAATGAGCTCCCAGTGGAAGTGGTGGAGGCAGGTTCATTGGTATCATTTAAAAATAAATTGGATAGGCATATGGATGAGAAGGGAATGGAGGGTTATGGTACGAGTGCAGGCAGGTGGGACTAAGGGGAAAAAAATTGTTCGGCATGGACTTGTAGGGCCGAGATGGCCTGTTTCCGTGCTGTAATTGTTATATGGTTATATGGTTATATTCCATGCGCTTGGAGTAGCTCTGGTTTTTCGAGGTGTCTGAGGCGCCGGGGTTCGGGAGCCTCAGCAGAGGCCGTGTAAAGCGAGGAAATAGCGATTTTACGGATCGATAGATCCGGATTAAGGTGTCAGTGGAGTGGGCAACCTGAGGCCTGGCAGCTGCCAATCGTTTAGATTGGACATCGCTCAAAGTCGCTAAGTACGCAGGTCAGACGAGGCCTGCAGCGGCACGGAGCGGTATGTGGTGGAACGACATGAACAGCATTACCAGACCCGGCCAACCCCTGCAACTCAGACGCAGTGCCACCACCAGCACAATGGACCACGTGAACTCTCAGACATTTCTTCCATCTCTGAACTTCAAGGGAACAGTGGTGCTGGTAACCTGGGGACACTTGGCTATTACCTCAGTATAATCTACTATTGCTCATCCATTTTACTAAGTATAATCGTGCCAATATGTAGTGGGATTGTGACTGAACCTCAAGCAAAAATGGAATTTCACTGACCCGAGGAACATGTGACAATAAAGTGCCATTGTACGAAAATTCTAAATTATTTATCAACGAAGGGAGGAATAAGTTGAGCAATGATAGTTGGAATTTAATCCTGATAGCAACCTGGTGATGTACTTTGTGAGAACTAATAAGGAAGCGGCATACACAGTCATTTATGATGCTTTATGGAGCAATGCAGGGAAATATTGGCGTATAAATCCACGGAACGTGAAAGTAGCAAACACAAGGTGGTGAAGGGGGCATGTCAGCCTTGGAGCGCAGGATGATGAGGATGGTCTTATAGAGGTGTTCACGATCATGAGAGGAATAGATCAGGTCAACGCACAGAGAACCAAATACCAGAGGACATAGACAAGAGACAATAGACAATAGGTGCAGGAGGAGGCCATTCGGCCCTTCGAGCCAGCACCGCCATTCAATGTGATCATGACTGATCATTCCCAATCAGCACCCCGTTCCTGCCTTCTCCCCATATCCCCTGAATCCGCTATCTTTAAGTCCTATCTAGCTCTCTCTTGAAAGCACTCATATAACCTGTCTCCACCGCCCTCTGAGTCAGAGAATTCCACAGACTCACCGCTCTCTGTGAGAAAAAGTGTTTCCTCGTCTCCGTTCTAAATGGCTTACTCCTTAATTCTTAAACTGTGGTCCCTTGTTCTGGACTCCCCCAACATCGGGAACATGTTTCCTGCCTCTAGCTTGTCCAACCCCTTAACAATCTTATATGTATCAATGAAATCTCCTCTCATCCTTCTAAACTCCAGAGTGTACAAACCCAGCTGCTCCATTCTATAAGCATATGACAGTCCCGCCATCCCCGGAATTAACATTTTAAATCTACGCTGCACTCCCTCAATAGCAAGAATGTTTCCTGCCTAGCGTGTCCAAACCCTTAAATCAGGGGACCAAAACTGCACACAATAGTGCACGTGTGGCCTTACAATAGTGCACGTGTGGCCTTACATTGAATGGCGGTGCTGGCTCGCAGGGCCTGTACAACTGCAGAAGGACCTATTTGCTCCTATATTCGATTTATCTTCTTATAAAGGTCAACATGCCGTTCGCTTTCTTCACTGCCTGCTGCACCCGCATGCTTACTTTCATAGACTAATGTACAAGGGCTCCCGGATCTCGTTGTACTTTCCCTTTTTCCAACGTGACGCCATTTAGATGGCAACCAGCCTTCCTGTTTTAGCTGCCACACTGGATAAATGTGTGACGTTTAAAGCGGATAAATAGGTTCTACTTAAACCACACAGGTTTAGTTGAAGGGGAAGGGTTGATTTAATAGGAACTAAGGGGTAGCTTTTTGTACACAAAGAGCGGTGGGTGTATGGGAATAGATTATCACAGGCACGTGGATAGTACAGGTTGATAGGGATATGGGCCAAATGCAGACAGGTGGGACTAACGCAGATAAGACATTTTGCTGTAGTGGGCAGGTTGGACCGGAAGACCTATTTCCACGCTGTATGACTATGAGATACTTGCCAACAGTGGCTTTAGCATAGAACATGAGATCACTGATGGTATGGTGCAACATCATAAAAGACCACCAACCCCGCGACCTCCCCGTCTCCGACACCGAACGGTCGGTCCTCAGCAGAGGTCTTACCTTTGTCCCCCTCCGTCCCCACCTCAATGAATTCCGCGCCCACCACGAGATGGAGCTCTTCTACCGTCGCCTCGGCCTCACAGCGTTCTTCCATGGGAAGGAGTCCTCGCTCCCCTTTGATGATCCCCTTTTACCGTCTCCAACGTACCCCCTCCTCGTGGACCCCCCCGCCCCCCTCGTGGCCCTCGGGCTTTAGAACTTTTATCCAAAACTTCGTCGCGACATCAACCGCCTCAACTTCTCCATTCCCCTGTCCCACTCCAATCTCCCCCCCCCCACCCCCCCCCCCCCTCCCCTTGAACGTACTGCCATCGACGCACTCCGCAACAACCCAGATTGGGTTATCAAACCCGCCGACAAGGGAGGTGCCGTGGTAGTCTGGCGCGTTGATCTCTACAAAGCTGAGGCCACGCGCCAACTCTCGGACACCTCCTCCTACTTACCCCTGGACCATGACCTCACTAACGAACACCAGGCCAATATTTCTAGCACCATCACCAACTTCATCAACTCCGGCTCCGTGCCCCGCCGAGCGTCCACCTCATCGTTCCCCAGTCCCGCACGGCACGATGTTACCTTCTCCCCAAAATCCACAAACCTGAATGTCCTGGTAGACACATTTCGTGCCCTACCGAACTTCTAATTAGTTTTAAAAGAATCTTAAGAAATAAATTAGAAAAGCTAAAAGAAGATATGAGGTTGCTTTGGCAAGTACGGTGAAAGTAAATCCAAAGGGTTTCTACCGCTATATTAATAGCAAAATGATAACGAGGGATAAAATTGGTCCAACAGAGAGTCAGAGTTGACAGCTTTCTGCAGAGCCAAAATAGGTGGGGGAGATATTGAACAATTTCTTTCCTTCGGTATTCACCAAGGAGAAGGATATTGAATTATGTGAGGTAAGGGGAACAAGTAGAGTAGCTATGGAAACTATGAGATTCAAAGAAGAGGAAGTACTGACACTTTTGAGAAATATAAAAGTGGATAAGTCTCCAGGTCCGGACAGGATATTCCCTAGGACATTGAGGGAAGTTAGTGTAGAAATAGCAAGGGCTATGACAGAAATATTTCAAATGTCATTAGAAACGGGAATAGTGCCGGGGGATTGGCGTACTGCGCATGTGGTTCCATTGTTTAAAAAGGGGTCGAGTGAGTCGATGTCTAAGAGTAAACCTAGCAATTATAGACCTGTTAGTTTGACGTCAGTGGTGGGCAAATTAATGGAATGGATACTTAAAGATAATATATATAAGCATCTGGATAAACAGAGTCTGATTAGGAACAGTCAACATGGATTTGTACATGGAAGGTCATGTTTGACTAATCTTCTTGAATTCTTTGAAGAGGTTACTCGGGAAATTGATGAGGGTATAGCAGTGGATGTTGGATATATGGACTTCAGTAAGGCCTTTGACAAGGTTCCTCACGGAAGGTTGGTTAAGAAGGTTCAATGGTTGGGGATTAATGGTGGAGTAGCAAGATGGATTCAATAGTGGCTGAATGGGAGATGCCAGAGTGCAATGGTGGAAGGTTGTTTGTCAGGTTGGAGGCCAGTGATTAGTGGGGTGCCACATGGATCTGTGTTGGTTCCACTGTTGTTTGCCATGTACATCAATGATCTGGATGATGGTGTGGTAAATTGGATCGGTGAGTATGCAGATGATACTAAGATAGGTGGGGTTGTGGATAATGAAGTAGATTTTCAAAGTCTACAGAGAGATTTATGCCAGTTGGAAGAGTGGGCTGAAAGATCGCAGATGGAGTTTAATGCTGATAAGTGCTACATCTTGGCAGGACAAATCAAAATAGGACGTACATGGTAAATGGTAGGGAATTGAAGAATGCAGGTGAACAGAGGGATCTGGGAATAACTGTGCACAGTTCCCTGAAAGTGGAATCTCATGTAGATAGGGTGGTAAAGAAAGCTTTTGGTGTGCTGGCCTTTATACATCAGAGCATTGAGCATAGAAGTTGGGATGTAATGTTAAAATTGTACAAGGCATTGGTGAGGCCAATTCTGTAGTATGGTGTACAATTTTGGGCGCCTGGAAGGATGTCAACAAAATAGAGAGAGTACAGAGGAGATTTACTAGAATGTTGCTTGGGTTTCAGCAACTAAGTTACAGAGATTTGCAAATTTACAGGTTGATCAAGTTAGGGCTTTATTCTTTGGAGTGCAGAAGGTTAAGGGGGGACTTGATAGAGATCTTTAAAATGATGAGAGGGATAGACAGAGTTGACGTGGATAAGCTTTTCCCACTGAGAGTAGGGAAGATTCTAACAAGGGGACATGACTTGAGAATTAAGGGACAGAAGTTTAGGGGTAACATGAGGGGTAACTTCTTTGGCTGTGGTGGCTGTGTGGAATGAGCTTCCAGTGAAAGTGGTGGAGGCAGGTTCGTTTTTATCATTTAAAAATAAATTGGATAGTTATATGGACGGGAAAGGAGTGGAGGGTTATGGTCTGAATGCGGGTATATGGGACTAGGGGAGAATACGTGTTCGGCACGGACTAGAAGGGTCGAGATGGCCTGTTTCCGTGCTGTAATTTTTATATGGTTATATGGTACCTCGTGACAGTGAAATTATTAGCTTTTGCATGCAATCTGTTAAAATACAGACCTCGCCTCCACCATGGCCAGAGTGAGTCGCACCGAAAATTGAAGGATCAGCACCTCATATTTCACTTGCGTAGTTTGTACCCCAGCGGTATGAACATTGACCTCTCCAATATCAGGTATTCCTTGCTGTCTCCCTCCTTCCCCGCCCCTTCCCAGCTCTCCCACATCCCCCTGTCTCCGCCTCTTCCTTGCTTCTTCCCGCTCCCTCCCCCACATCAGTCTGCAGAAGGGTGATAACATCACTTCAATACCAGACACAATAACATCACTTCAATACCAGGCAATGTAATGAAGAAGGGTCTCGACCCGAAACGTCACCCATTCCTTTTCTCCAGAGATGCTGCCTCACCCGCTGAGTTTCTCCAGCATCTTTTGTCTACCTTCGATTTTTCCAGCATCTGCAGTTCTTTCTGAAACAATCATTCTCTATTGTTCAATGTACCTCGGATCAGTGAAATGCCTTGGTTTTGCAAGCAATCCGGTAACCCCCCCCCCCCCCCCCGCCCCACCCCCCCCCCCCCCCCCCCCCCCCCCCCCCCGCCCCCCCCCCCCCCCCCCCCCCCCCCCCCCCCCCCCCCCCCCCCCCCCCCCACCCCCCCCCCCCCCCCCCCCCCCCCCCCCCCCCCCCCCCCCCCCCCCCCCCCCCCCCCCCCCCCCCCATATTGACTGCATGCCCCCCCCCCCGGACACCCCCCCCCCCCCCCCCCCCCCCCCCCCCCCCCCCCCCCCCCCCCCCGTATATATTTTCTGTAATTTCAGATTGTCGACAGTGGGTGCAGAATACCCGCCGACCATAGAAACATAGAAACATAGAAATTAGGTGCAGGAGTAGGCCATTCGGCCCTTCGAGCCTGCACCGCCATTCAATATGATCATGGCTGATCATCCAACTCAGTATCCCGTACCTGCCTTCTCTCCATACCCCCTGATCCCCTTGGCGACAAGGACCACATCTAACTCCCTCTTAAATATAGCCAATGAACTGGCCTCAATTACGCTCTGTGGCAGAGAGTTCCAGAGATTCACCACTCTCTGTGTGAAAAAAGTTCTCCTCATCTCGGTTTTAAAGGATTTCCCCCTTATCCTTAAGCTGTGACCCCTTGTCCTGGACTTCCCCAAATCGGGAACAATCTTCCTGCATCTAGCCTGTCCAACCCCTTAAGAATTTTGTAAGTTTCTATAAGATCCCCTCTCAATCTCCTAAATTCTAGAGAGTATAAACCAAGTCTATCCATCTTTCTTCATAAGACAGTCCTGACATCCCAGGAATCCTACTGGTGAACCTTCTCTGCACTCCCTCTATGGCAACAATGTCCTTCCTCAGATTTGGAGACCAAAACTGCACGCAATACTCCAGGTGTGGTCTCACCAAGACCCTGTACAACTGCAGTAGAATCTCCCTGCTCCTATACTCAAATCCTCTTGCTATGAAAGCCAACATACCATTCGCTTTCTTTACTGCCTGCTGCACCTGCATGCCTGCCTTCAATGACTGGTGTACCATGACACCCAGGTCTCGCTGCATCTCCCCCTTTCCCAATCGGCCACCATTTAGATAATAGTCTGCTTTCCTGTTTTTGCCACCAAAATGGATAACCTCACATTTATCCACATTATACTGCGACATGATCTCCTACATCGAACTGCGGCGTATTTGTCACATAACTGCCGTCTTTGTTCTGAGCATTTCGAACTTAGCCAGTTTTCCAACAAGCAGACCAAGAACAGGCTAGTTTGGGATGCAGTTCCAATGCTCTTTGACATCCCTAACCCTCCGAAACAACTGTATACTCAACGCAGGATACTTGAGAGGAACAATGAGAACCTTCCATCTTCACCGAAGCCTTCAAAGCAGCAAAGGGGCAAGTAATTTTTAAATAAACATTTTAATTTCTCTCTTTTGCAAAATCTATCACAATGTAATATCCTAACTGATACAATTGTCAGTGGCACAATATGAAATATCATGTATGGCACTAACATTTTCATGTGTGAGATCTTTCAGAACATTCCAGAGCTAACGCCGGATCGCCGCTTGCCAACCACGTGACTCGGTGGCATGCGAACACCAGCCGTGGTGAGAGGAGCGGTCAAAGAGGGACCCTGACTGGGACCGGAGCAGCGGACAGCCGCACTGAGCAATGCATCCTGGGACAAAGTTTTGCGCAAATCACAATTTTACTTACAATTTTTGTAGCATGAATTAGGTATCACACATTGATTTAAAATGAGAATTACCAGTAGATGCAAATTTATTTACATGTATATGCATATGCTAAATCCATTTCATTTGTATACCTCTTTTAAGCCCTTACTAATTTTTTTTCCCTTGGCAGTGTCACACAACACACAGACCGACCATTCTTACTGCTTAGCTGCGGACCAGATTCGTGAGAATGCTATTCAATTCACACCAGTTGTAAATCACAGAAGAGCTCTGAAGAAGGAAAGACAGCGTACTTTCCGCCTCAAGAAAAGGGTGCAACGGATGAAGAAATCAGCGAAAAGGGGAGCTACAGAAAGCTTGATCAGTTTAGATTTTTTACAAGAGCCAGTAAAGTCTTTTTTTGAATCACAATTGCGGAATGCGCCAGGGCATAGAGGTGCAAGAGGAAGACGATGGGATTATGCAGACAAGATACTTGCCTTGTCCCTCTGCCACAAGAGTCCCAACACATATCAGTTGTACCAGCGCATATTCACACTTCCATCAATTTCATCGCTGCATAGATGGTTGTGTAATGTCGAAGTAAGACCAGGATTTCCCACTAAGATCTTCGCGCTTTGGAAGGACAGGGTAGCAGGCATGTCAGAGACTGATAGAGTCTGCACAGTCTCCTTTGATGAAATGAGTCTACGTACAGGCCTCTCGTACAATATTACAGAAGATTCAGTTGAAGGTTTCGAGGACTTTGGATCGCTAGAGAAGACGTCACGGCCTGCCAACCATGCTCTTGTTTTCATGATTAGAGGCCTGTTTGGGAAATGGAAACAACATGTGGGTTACTTTCTGTCGCGAGACTGCACAAGGGCGGACAAACTGCAAGCATTACTCAATGAATGCTTGCATAAGGTTAAGGCAATTGGACTACAGCCTAAGGCCGTGGTTTGTGACCAAGGCCCAAGCAATGTTCGGTTGTACAACAACTTGGGTGTGACAGAAAAACATCCTTTCTTCTTCCACGGGGAAGCCAAGATCTTTTGCCTGCATGACCCGCCACACTTGCTAAAAAACACCAGAACAAATTTGGAGAAGTATGTTTTTGAGGTAACAGAAGAGGATGGCGGAAAGAAACATATCAAGTGGGCACATATTCGCGCATTTTATGAAAAGGATTCACAGTTTCCCGTTAGGGAAGGCCATAAACTGACCAGAGCCCACATTGCTCTGAACAGCTTCTCCAAATGTAGAGTCAACAAAGCAGCGCAGGTGCTCAGTCATTCGGTGTCAGCAGGCGTGTTAACCTATTCAACTATGGGACAGTTGACTGGGGGTGCTGCTTATACTGCGGATTTCATTGCAATGATAGATGGACTGTTTGAAGCATTTAACGGCAGGAGTCTCAAGACAATAAAAAAAATTGAGGAGGCCCATGTCTGAAAAATCGGCGCATTGGTCATTCTTTGAATCATGCTTGCCTGTACTGCAAAGCTTAAAAGTGCTTGGAGTGAAAAATGTATTGATTGTCAAAGGATGGCAGCTTGCAATTTCTTGCATTACACAGCTGTGGCAGCACATAAAGGAAAATACAGACGCTTGTTTCATGCTCACATCCAGGGTTAATCAGGATGTCGTTGAGAATTTATTCGCGACCATTCGGCGAAAGGGCGGATTCCGAGAAAACCCATCAGCAAAGGAATTTCGCTGTGCTTTAAGAATGGTCATGGACTGATAAAGCCATCTCTAAGTGCAAACTGTAAACCTGACGATGCTAAATTTCTCTTATCACTGCAAACACTGACAAAAGACAGTCAATAAACCATCTCCATCTATCTCCCATCACAATAGGGAACAACAGAACACTGTATTTTGCAGTACGTCACTTGACCTCCCGGAAGAGAACACACTGGCTTACATCGCAGGCCACATCTGCCGTAGATTCCTCACCTCTCATGAACTGATCTCAAAATGTCACATATGCAGAGAAGTTCTGCTACGACCTGATATAGCCTTAGTTGATCCTACCCTCATATTCATCCACCATAAGGCATATGACACATCGACATCAGACTTCGGCTCCTTGATGGTGCCTTCAGAACAGTTTCTCGCATTCTGTCAGGTGTGCGAGAAAGTGTTCCGCACAGAATTCGACAATGCTAACATGACCAGGAACAACATCTCCAATCTAATAAATACAACGATACACAATACTAAGGAATACAAGACATGAACTTATGCTGCCTGAGTCAAGGCGCAAATTATTGTAGCTATCTTCGTCAGTGTCCGCCCGGAAGTGGCGGCGCGGCTCTGGCTGCAACGGCTCATCGGCAGTCCTGTTTGTTTTGTGTTTTTTTGTGTTGTTTATTTTGTTTGGTTAGTCTAGTTTTTGTTTTTTTTAGTGGTGTGTTTTGTGGGGGGGGGGGGGGGTGGAACGGGGTGTGCAGTCTCTCCCTGCGGGGGGAATGCGACTTTTCTGTCGTATTCCCCTTCTCTGCCTCCGTCGGCACTGAGGCCTAAATGGAGCTGGCGACCTCGAGGCTCCGGAGGCAGAGACCGTCAGGACTTGCCCTGAGTTGGCTCCCGTGAGGGCGGTCCGGCACAGGAGAGGAGCGGCCAGCCCGAGATGGAACGAGGCTCCCGTCGGAGCGGCCGAGCTCGGGGAGGTGCGGCGCTCGCAGCCCGAGGGAGGTTCGGCGCCCATGTCGGGGCGGCCCGGCCCGAGGCTGAAGTCGACAGTTATTCACGTGAGGGTGGCTGGGACGGTGTTCTGGCGGCAGTGGCCTGAGTCAGGGGTTCGGCCGCGCAGGTCTGGGTGGGCTGCAGCTACGACCACCCCGGGCCGCGGTGTTGAGCCGCGGGTCTGTTATAACATCGCCCGGGGGGGGGGGGGGGGGGGTTATCGCCTCAGCGCAGAGGGTGAAGAGGATGGAAGAGACTGCAGACCTAAGACTTTTGCCTCCATCACAGTGAGGAGATGTTGGTGGCCTCACTGTGGTGGATGTTAATATGTGTTTATTGTTGTTTTTTATTTTATTGTATGTATGACTGCTTAAATTTCGTTCAGACTTCGGTCTGAATGAAAAATAAAAGGCTATTCTGTTCTATTCTATTCATTATGGACTCAAATCTATATTACTAAAACTATGTTCTTGACCGGATTTGGCTTTCTGTGCTGCGGTTTCCGAGAGTACGCCGCCGTCATTTTTGGCCACCTCGCTTAGAGCCCCCCTCCGCCGCATGTGTGCCGAGGATTTTTCCCGTCGATGAAAATTGACAGAGATATTAATGTTTTTACACCATTCCCCATTCTCTCTGCTGCCCCTGCTGGAAGGAGGGAGAGGGACTATAAAACCAGGAAGTGGTGTGCCTCAATCAGTCTCTGCAAGTGGTGTGCCTCAATCAGTCTCTGAAAGTGGTGTGCCTCAATCAGTCTCTGCAAGTGGTGTGCCTCAATCAGACTATGAATGACACTGACAAATGTCTACAGCACTGTGAGTACGCTTAATTTGGTTTGAAAATGAAAATATGGTTAGAGGTAAAAAAGCACAGCCTGCAAATGGTTGTTTGGGTTTGGGTTGAAGTAAAAAGACACTCTCCCCCCCCCCCCCCCCCCCCTCTCCCCCCCTTCCCCCCCCCCCCCCCCTCTCCCCCTCCCCCCCCCCCCCCCCCCCCCCCCCTCCCTCTCCTCTCCCCCCTCCCCCCCCCTCCTCCCTCCCCCCTCACCCCTCCCCCCCCCCCCTCTCCCCCCCCCCCCCCTCTCCTCTCCCCCTCCCCTCCTCTCCCCCTTTCCCCCTCCCCCCCCTCTCCCCCCCCCCCCCCCTCCCCCCCCCCCTCCCCTCCCCCCCCCCCACCCCCCCCCCCCCTCTCCCCCCACCCCCCCCCCTCTCCCCCCTCCCCCTCCCTCTCTTCTTAACCACCTAACTTATAATCACCCCCGCCTCTCATAGCCCCCTCCACCACCCTACAATATTTATATTACCCTTCCCCCCTCCCTCTCCCCCCTCGCCCCCCCCCCAATACCCTCCCCCCCCCCTCTCTCCCTCTCCTCTCTACGCCACAGCACCCCCCCCCCCCTCTCTCCTCCCCCCCCCCCCTCTCTCTCTCTCTCTCTCCCCCTCCTCCCCCACATATACGTGAGCGCGGGAGGGGGGTAGTTAGTGTGTGACGCTGCATGGCGACCCCCCCCCCCCCCCCCCCCCCCCCCACACACACAAACGCACGTTGGGGGAACAGACCCACTTGGTCTGCACTTGGTCTAGTTCAAGAATAGAGACCAGCAGAACCTGACCATTAAAAGGAAGTGTAAGAAAGTTCTAAAAGTGACGCATAAGCAAAGTACATGATGTTAAATTATTTATTGATGAAATGTCAGAAATAAAGTGTTGACCATTGATTAGTATTATGATTTTTTTTGTTTTTAAATTGAGTGGGTTGGTGCAATATACTGCTAATGTGCCGTTATGAGATATTCACACTAAAATCTGAATGACATGTATGACAGAATGAAAGGTATTATCCTTGCTTGTTTATGGATCTTGCCTTTGAATTATTAAAATTGGGTTGGTTCCATGTGCTGCTAATGTGTCGTTATCAGATATTCCGTGTTATAAAGACAAATAAATCACAATAAAAGCGAAAAGATGCCTATGTTTCTTCCACAGCGTGCGGGGGAGCCTGACCCGGATCAGCACGGCCAAAACACCAGAGTGAACCTGCGGGGAGGTTTACAATTTTTTACAATGTTTATTATTTAATGTCCCTTTGTCTGGTCTGAAATAAAGTTCAACATTGGATATAAAAATCAGAATAAATATAATTGTGTGTGTTATATGATTATATACATCTATATCACATTCATAGTGCAGATGTGAACAGTGTGATTACATTAATGTGATTAGATGAATGAATTATAGAGTGCAAGTTTAATACAAAAGCAACTCAAACACATCATATGAGCCATTAAAAAGAACTGATGTAAAAAACATTAAAAAAAAAAAGAAAGTTACCAGAGGCAAAATTTATAAACATGTTTTTCTTTAACAAGAATTAAGAGAATTATGAACTAACATAATTATGAATCTAACCCTATATCACACACAAAAGCTTCCCCGCAACGTTGATTACCCTGCGAGTCTGGTCGGATCGGCTAGGTTCCGGTTAACACAAAATTTACTCAAACACAGGCTATGAACCATTTAAAAAGAAATTATTTAAAAAACATTTGAAAAAAACACTATTACCAGAGTCAAATTTTATTATTGACAAGAATTAACAGAGGTGAGAACTAACAGAATTACACCTAAGATCCTATAACTCTGCTATAAGATTGGATTACATTGCGTGTCGAGTCGGGTCGGGTCGGGTCAGGTAGGCTCCGGTTACTAAAATGGGCGGAGAAAAATGCCCAGGATTCCCTCCGTAGCGTACTACACGTCAGCCCATTGTATTTCGCAGGAATAGCCCATCTTGCTCTGCTCTAAGATCTTTGCTTGGAAGTGCAGGACAACGGAAAAGGTATGTAGTTTTCCCTCGTCGCCGCACGGGGAGGCCTACAAACCTCCACACTGCACCTGGAGCGGACGTACCTCGCCACCGCACGGGGGGGGGGGGGGGGGGGGGTAACAAATTTGCCGCCGCACCTGGGGCGGACGCACCTCGCCACCCCACCGGACCCGTCGAACCTCACCGCCCCACCGGACCCGTCGAACCACGCCGCCCCACCGACCATCCGCCCACCGAGACCTCCAATGTTTTGCTCGCCACTCCACCGCCTTGCAGCAGCCCGCAGCCGTCGCCTTACCTGCAGCCTGGACTCATCACCGGGCCTGAATTTTCCACCAAAGATACTCTGGAGCTCCTTTAGTATCTTTGGTTTCTACGCTGCAGATTCCCACTAACCTGGGTTTAACTGCTGGGTCCTAATGTTAGTCTGTTCCACTGGGTCTTCCCCATTCCCCTCTAACCATGTGACCCCCCCCCCCCCCCCCCCCCCCCCCACAGTTATTAAGAAGAAGTTATTGAACCTGTTTGTTTAGTTATAAGTTAGCCTTTTTCAAGCAGATTTGATTCAGATGTGATTCAGGTTTTGCAATATAATTGTCAATAAGGAACAATTCTTTAAGAAATATTTCCCAACCATTATACAGATGTTTCTTTCTTCACTCAAGTGCACTGCATTTTGTGAGAATGCCCCGTCATGTTTCCTTTCTAATAACCGTTGAATAGTTATTTTTATTTTTATTTTCAGATTCCTATCTGAGCACGAGTAAAACATATGAAAGTGGTGCTAGCAAGCACAAGAGAAGGAGACTTGAAAATGATACGGTGAAGAAATTAAGACCAATCATTGCTTTCTTGGGTCAGCCACAGACAGAGGCAACAAGTGCCAGCGGTGAAGCAGATACGTTGCTACTAACTCAAGGAAATCAGTGTGGTGGTCCAGCCATCTACTAGCATTTAACCAGAAGAAAACCTCCCTGAAACAGAAACAGTGATGCAGGACGTGGAACAGCAAGCTGAATATGAGGAAGCAGCCATGATGCTGGCTCAAAATGAAAATATAGAACTGATTGATGATGTCAAATATAGAGGTTGGTTTGTGGACAGAATTATCGCTTGAGGACGTATCGTATTGGGAAGAAAGCGGCCCCTCTCAAGTTCAGCATTGTTGTGGACCGTTTTCAAATTCCAAGCGAGTGTATAAAAATCAGTCTAGGTCTTGCACCAAGGGTCTTTTTTATTCAACAAAATTCAATGGAGAAACATATAATAATAATAATAATAATAA
The DNA here is from genome assembly GCF_028641065.1 of Leucoraja erinaceus. NCBI lineage: Eukaryota > Metazoa > Chordata > Chondrichthyes > Rajiformes > Rajidae > Leucoraja > Leucoraja erinaceus. The sequence goes on from NW_026576313.1 coordinate 100,918, forward strand.
TAATAATAATAATAATAATAATAATAATAATAATTTTATTTATAGAGCACTTTAAAAACAAACATAGCTGCAACAAAGTGCTGTACATCACTAATCATTGACAAATAAGTTAATACACACCAAAAATAACAATCAAAAGAAATAGTAGGAAAAGACATGTAAAATAAAGAAAAATCAAAAACACCACAAACAGAAGCAAAGCCTCGGGCATGGTCAAAAGCCAGGGAGTACAAATGCGTTTTAACACTGGATTTGAAGATGGACAGTGAGGGGGCCTGTCTGATGTGCAACGGCAGGGTGTTCCAGAGTGCCGGAGCAGCAACAGAGAAGGCTCTATCCCCTCTGAGCCTCCGACTAGACCACGGTACCTCCAGGAGCAGCTGACCAGCTGACCTGAGGGACCGGGCAGGAGCGTATGGGTGGAGCAGCTCAGAGAGGTAAGGCGGGGCGAGCCCATTCAGAGATTTAAAAACAAATAACAGTATCTTAAAATGAACCCGAAAGTGCACCGGGAGCCAGTGTAGGGAGGCCAGAATTGGCGATATGTGCTCCCTCTTTCGAGTCCCTGTTAAAAGGCGAGCAGCAGCATTCTGAACCAACTGGAGACGAGCCAGTGAAGAACGAGCAACACCAAAATAGAGCGCGTTACAGTAATCCAGCCTAGATGTAATAAAGGCATGGATTACTGTCTCAAAATGCTGCCGCTCGAGAATGGGCTTCACCTTCGCCAGCTTCCTTAGGTGAAAGAAGCTGGACTTAACCACCGCGCATATTTGGCGATCTAATTTAAAGTCACTGTCCATCCTAAAACCCAGGTTCACAACTGTTGGCTTCACGTACCTTGACAATGGACCTAAATCAACAAATGGAGGTTCACGGCAGCCATTGGAATCAAATAAAATCACCTCTGTCTTCTTTTCATTAAATCCAAGAAAGTTTAGGGCCAACCAGGACTTAATGTCATCAAGACAAGACAGAAGCGATTTTACAGAAAAGGCATCTTCCCCCCTCAGCGGCAAATAAAGCTGGGTATCATCTGCATAACAGTGGATATAGCCGAGAGTGGCTTGTGTATTCTCCATCAAAAGGCCGGATATATTGCTTTGTTTGTAAACTATTTCCAAACATTGCGTCTTATTCTTCTGCTACATCTTCAGCACCTGAAGGGTTTAATGATTGGCGAAACCCCTATCTTATCCAAACTCGCTAAAACTCAGAGAAACACAGGAATGCCATATTGACCCACTTAACAAGAAAGCGGGGGCAAACGTTAACTGAAAAGCTACAGGAACAAATAAAAGCAGAGCAGCAGTACATGGCTTGTACGTACAAGGGTATGTAGCAAACAAATCCTCGAAAAAACAAATTTGCAACATTTATTCCATGCGCTGCTCACTCGTTAAATTTGGTGGGCCGTTCGGCTGTTGATTGCTGCCTTGATGCAGTGAACTGTTTTGGAATTATCAATGACAGTTATACCTTCTTTTCATCCTCCACAAAGAGATGGGAAGTTCTAAAATCATTTTTGCAACCTCAGTCAAAAGTGCTCAAATATTTGTCAGACACAAGGTGGGAGGCACATGCAAACGCCACAGAAGCTATTTTGGAAAGTTACAGCACCATCACTGAAGCGGTCATTTGTACTCTGATGTTAATGTGAAGGGTGATACCAGGCTTCAAGCTAACAATCTTTTGCAGAAAATGGAAGAACTGGAATTTGTGTTTATGCTGCATTTTTGGACCCATCTACTAGGTCATTTCCACAGTCAACAAAGCCATTCAGAAATCCAAACTGTTATTGAGTTCTTGTGCAAGTTTGTACAGTTCACTTCATGATTTTATAAGCAAAATTAGAGAAGATTTTGATGAGCTTGAGCAACAAACGAAGGTCACCTTGCCAGATGTTAACTACAGAACTGTGACAAAGAGACAAAGATCAAGGAAATGGCAAGGAAATGATGGAAGTGCACCGGGTCCTGATGCTTTAGAAAAACTCCCTTCAAGAGATAAGTTTAAGATAAAATTCTTCATTCCTATAATAGATGCACTTTACACCAATTAAAAAAGAAGAGGTACTGTGTATAGTGAAGTTGCACAACAGTTTCCCTTTCTTGCTTATCTGACCGCATCTAAGCATGAAATTCAGCAAGATTCAGATTCAATTTTAATTGTCATTGTCAGTGTACAGTACAGAGACAACGAAATGCATTTCGTTTATGCAAGGTGTTGAACTGTTGATGGAAGCATACCCAGAAGATGTTGACCTGAAACTTACTGATGAACTTTTGCACTTTCACTCGTATGTGAGACAAAGCCATAGGCATACAGAATAGCTACAGACCTTTATCAAATAATATACAAGGAAACAATGCAGATGGCCTTCCCTAATGTGGAAGCAATCTTGCGGCTGTTTCTTAGCTTAAATGTCACCAACTGCTCGGGAGAGAGGTCTTTTTCAAGACTCAAAAGAATTAAGAATGAATTAAGGTCCACAATGTCTCAAGAGAGGTTGTCTGCACTGAGCATTCTGTGCATTGAAAGTGACAAACTTAGACAAACAGAGCTTGGTGAACTTCTGGATGATTTTGCTATGAAGAAGGCGAGAAAAAAACATTTTTGCTCTAAGTGTATTTATAGTTTCTTTATTTCCTAATATTCCATATTCAATTCAAGAGACACTATTGTCACATGCACCAGTTGGTACAATGACATTTGGGGGTCACCATCCGACGACGGAACGGGAGAACATTCTCAGCGGCTTGGACTTCCGAATCGGCCACTTCCTACCGGAGACCGCGGCTCCCGAAGTCCACAGGCTCAGCTGGGCGGAGATTCACGCTGGCGGCCCTCGGCAAAGGGATTCCAGGGCTCCGCGATATTGAAATCAGCGCAGCCCGAGGCTGGGAGCTCCGCAAACCACAGCTCCATGATGTTGAAGCAGCAAGCCCAACACTCCAGAGCTTCAAACAGTGATCCAGGTAAGGCATCGCCCGCTCCGCGGTGAAACCAATATGTATTTTAAAACCAACTGTTTAATGACAGTCGGATCTAAAATTGTCACACTGTCACTGTCGGGTAGACATGGTCCTCTAGTCGTGGGAGTGGGGGGTTGGGGGGGGGGGGGGGGGGGGGGGGGCTCACAAGTGAAATAGCTTAGGGCCTCTCTTCATCTAAATCCGGCCCTGCAGATGATGCAGATTTATTCTTTGGAGCGCAGAAGGTTAAGGGGGGACTTGATAGAGGTTTTTAAAATGATGAGAGGGATAGACAGAGTTGACGTGGAAAAGCTTTTCCCACTGAGAGAAGGGAAGATTCAAACAAGGGGACATTACTTGAGAATTAAGGGACTGACGTTTAGGGGTAACATGAGGGGGAACTTCTTTACTCAGAGAGTGGTGGCTGTGTGGAATGAGCTTCCAGTGAAGGTGGTGGAGGCAGGTTCGTTTTTATCATTTAAAAATAAATTGGATAGTTATATGGACGGGAAGGGAATGGAAGTTTATGGTCTGAGCGCAGGTATATGGGACTAGGGGAGATTATGTGTTCGGCACGGACTAGAAGGGTCGAGATGGCCTGTTTCCGTGCTGTAATTGTTATATGGTTATATGGTTGTGCCTGACCCACTGCTGAGTAGCTCCAGCACTTTGTTTTAGACCAGGTTACACCCCCTGGTTAAAGTCATCCTAGTTACTTCCTGTTGCAGGGAAAGTAGTTTAATGTTCATAACACTTGTTTTTAACTCATTACAATTAAGTAATCTTGCCCCTTCCATTCACTCAACTGTAGCTTTGTTTGGAATTGGTCTAAATCTACATTTGGTTTAGTATGTTTGTGTCTGTTGCCAGAATCCATTTCCTCTCCTCGCTGCTCCTTTCTAAAGGGATGACCAATTAGTATTAGTTTCCACCCAGGATCTCCAGAGACTGGGTCCTCTGCTGGTGGAAGAGTCTGCCATGGCTAGACTGTCTTCCCCATTCTGCCACATGTTGCATAAACTGGGCCAAACTTCACTAGTGTTCCTTTATTTGTATGTCTCAATTAATTCAAAGTGTTTCTTTGTCAGTTAAAGTAGTATCTGGTTTGTCATGGTGTGTTTCTCCAGATATTTGAACTGCCTGTATGCTCCTATCTGTTTCTGTTTGTGCACATGGTTTCAATGTCCATGGTAAAGGGTACGGTATCTGGGGCATGTCGGGGAGAACCATGTGGTGATCCGTTGCACTACAGGCCCGTCCAGTTTGTGGTCAACCGTGTGGTTTAAGAAAGAATTGCAGAAGCTGGAAAAATCGAAGGTAGACAAAAATGTTGGAGTAACTCAGCGGGTGAGGCAGCATTTTTGGAGAGAAGGAATAGGTGACGTTTCAGGTCGAGACCCTTGTTCAGACTGAAGTTGGGGTGGGGGGGGGCGGGAAAAAGAAAGGAAAAGGCAGCGACAGTAGGCTGTGGGAGAGCTGGGAAGGGGAAGGAGGAAGAAACCACTGAAATTGGAGAATGGGAAGATGAGGCCAATGGTGGGATCCTGTTGGAGGTGGCAAAAATGTTGCCACCTCCATTGGGATCTGTTGTTTGTGATGGCTGGTAGGGTGGAAGGTGAGGACATGGGGGACTCTGTCCTTGTAACGAGTAGGGGGATGGTGAGTAAGAGCAGAGCTGTGGGATATAGAAGAGACCATGATAAGAGTGCTGAAGAAACTGAGCAGGTCAGGCACCATCTCTGGAGGAAAAGGATGGGTGATATTTTCGTTAAAAACCCTTTTTGTTCCATCCCAAAATGTCTTGTTTCTCCAGAGATGCTGCCTGACCCACTGAGTTACTCCAGCAATGTATCCATCTTTGGTATAAACCAGCATCTACAGGTCTTTGTTTCTACATTTTACATCAGCCAGGTTCAATTTCAGTTGTGACAAGGTTAGGGCATCATCACGTTTGTAAAGATACACCCTTTTATTCTGTCACTGTGCCCTCTGGTGCGAGACTCTCCCACTAGTAGAAACATCAGTTTAGTTCTAGATACAGCACAGAAACAGCACAATTCCAGTTGCACCGGAAAAAACTAATTAAAATCCCTGGACACTTCAAATGACATAATTAAAAGGAAAAGTCAGCAGAATTAATCAAAGGAGCAAACACAATTCAGGAGAAAGCGATAGTGTTCTCACAGATCTCATGCCCTGGAGATATAGATCCACATCAGATACAAGGGGAGGCTCCCTGTCTCTACCCTGAGCACTGCTCCCAAGGGGAGATAGCCCAGGACCACTGCTCCCATCCACAGCCCAGGACCACTGCTCCCATCCACAGCCCAGGACCACTGCTCCCATCCATCCACAGCCCAGGACCACTGCTCCCATCCATCCACAGCCCAGGACCACTGCTCCCATCCACAGCCCAGGCCCACTGCTCCCATCCACAGCCCAGGCCCACTGCTCCCATCCACAGCCCAGGACCACTGCTCCCATCCACAGCCCAGGACCACTGCTCCCATCCATCCACAGCCCAGGACCACTGCTCCCATCCACAGCCCAGGCCCACTGCTCCCATCCACAGCCCAGGCCCACTGCCCCCATCCACAGCCCACAGCCCAGGCCCACTGCTCCCATCCACAGCCCAGGCCCACTGCTCCCATCCACAGCCCAGGACCACTGCTCCCATCCGCAGCCTAGGACCACTGCTCCCATCCACAGCCCAGGACCACTGCTCCCATCCACAGCCCAGGCCCACTGCTCCCGTCCGCAGCCCAGGACCACTGCTCCCACCCACAGCCCAGGACCAGTGCTCCCAGCCACAGCCCAGGCCCACTGCTCCCATCCACAGCCCAGGACCACTGCTCCCATCCACAGCCCAGGACCACTGCTCCCATCCACAGCCCAGGACCACTGCTCCCATCCACAGCCCAGGACCACTGCTCCCATCCACAGCCTAGGATCACTGCTCCCATCCACAGCCCAGGACCACTGCTCCCATCCACAGCCCAGGCCCACTGCTCCCATCCAAAGCCCAGGACCACTGCTCCCAACCACAGCCCAGGACCAGTGCTCCCAGCCACAGCCCAGGCCCACTGCTCCCATCCACAGCCCAGGACCACTGCTCCCATCCACAGCCCAGGACCACTGCTCCCATCCACAGCCCAGGACCACTGCTCCCATCCACAGCCCAGGACCACTGCTCCCATCCACAGCCCAGGACCACTGCTCCCATCCACAGCCCAGGACCACTGCACTCCCATCCACAGCCCAGGACCACTGCTCCCATCCACAGCCCAGGACCACTGCACTCAGACACTCTCACGTCCCCCTTTTACACACAGCGGCTGGCAATTTTCTAACCAGCTCCAATCAAACCAATTACCACATTAACCCTTCGCCCACCTGTGGCCAATCAATGTGTGTTGCACACATCATGATATCCACCTGGGGCAATAGTTGTCTGCGGGACAATAATTGCCCTCCGACTAGTTGCTCTTTGCATAAAGTGGCTGCTTGTCTTTCCTAAAGTCAGAGATGACACACAATCAGAATTAGGCCATTCGGCCCATCGAGTCTACCCCACCATTCACCCATTGCGTGGGGGCGGGGAGATGAAAGGAAAAAAAGGAGGAGGAGCCCGAAGGCTGGGGGATGGGAGGAGACAGCAGGAGGGCCGAGGAAGGGGAGGAGACAGCAAGGACCAACAAAATTGCCCCCCCCTGTTCATGCCCCCCAGGATGCAGACTCCACCAACATGTATCCCTCCCCACTAGAGTAGACAGGACACTGGACAAAGTCTACACTAACATGGCTGAAGCTTAATAAGCCGTCCCCCTCCCCCACCTCGGTCAGTCAGATCACCTCTCATTGTTCCTGCTCCCTAAGTACTCCCCACTCATCAGACGGGTTTAAACCAACTGTAAGGACAGTTAAAGTCTGGTCAGAGGAAGCGGACTCCACACTTCAGCAGTATTTTGGAAACACTGACTGGAAGGCGTTTGCAGCCCAGGCCACCCTTGACTCCCACATGGACATTCATTCCTACACATCCTCTGTTCTGGACTTTATAAACTCCACCATCAATAATGTCACCTCCCTCAAACGAGTGACCATATACCCGATTCAGAAGCCATGGATGAACAGCGAGGTCAGGCTACTGCTGAAAGCACGGGCCACCGCTTTCAGGTCAGGCGATGCTCGAGCCTACAGTTCATCCAGAGCTAACCTGAAGAGGGGCATCAGGAAGGCCAAGCACTGCCATAAGCTGAGGATTGAGGAGCACTTTAACAACAACTCGACTCCCGACGCATGTGGCAAGGCATCCAGGCCATCACGGACTACAGACCCACCAACACCACCCCCACATCCAGCGACGCCTCCTTCCTTGAGGAGCTTAACCACTTCTATGGCCGCTTCGACAGGGACAATCTAGAGACAGCCATCAAGGCTGTGCTCCCTGCTGATCACCAACCCCTCACACTCACCCCCTACGACGTGTACGTGGCACTGAGTAGGACTAATGCATGTAAGGCTGCTGGCCCTGACGGCATCCGCGGGCGCGTCCTCAGGGCCTGTGCTGCGCAGCTGACAGACGTCTGGACTGACATCTTCAACCTGTCACCTGCCCAAGCAGTTGTCCCCACATGCCTTAAAACCACCTCCATCGTGCCGGTGCCAAAACATTCCACAGCGGCAAGCCTCAACGACTTCCGCCCAGTTGCACTTACTCCCATCATCACCAAGTGCTTCGAGAGGCTGGTCCTGGCACACCTCAAAGGCTGCCTACCCCCCACATCGGACCCCTATCAGTTTGCGTACCGCAAGAATAGGAGTACGGAGGTTGCCATCTCAACGATACTTCACTCTGCCCTCTCCCACCTCGACAACAGAGACACTTACGTAAGAATGCTGTTCATTGATTACAGCTCAGCATTCAACACCATTATACCCTCTAAACTGATCACCAAACTCGGTAACCTGGGCATCGACCCCTCCCTCTGCAACTGGATACTGGACGTTCAAACTAACAGACCCCAGTCTGTTAGGTTAGACAAGCACACCTCTTCAACCCTCACCCTGAACACCGGTGTTCCACAGGGCTGTGTGCTGAGCCCCCTCCTCTACTCCCTCTTCACCTACGACTGCACACCTGTACTAACACCATCATCAAGTATGCAGATGATACAACGGTGAGTGGCCTCATCAGCAACAACGATGAGTCGGCCTATAGGGAGGAGGTCCAGCTCCTAGCAGCATGGTGCGCTGACAACAACCTGGCCCTTAACTCCAAGAAGACCAAGGAGCTCAATGTAGACTTCAGGAAGTCTAGGGGCGGCACGCACACCCCCATCCACATCAACGGGACGGAGGTGGAACGTGTTTCCAGCTTCAGGTTCCTGGGGGGTCAACATATCGGATGACCTCTCTTGGACCCACAATACCTCAACTCTGGTCAAGAAGGCTCACCAACGTCTCTTCTTCCTGAGGAGACGGAAGAAGATCCATCTGTCTCCTCAGATTCTGGTGAACTTCTACCGCTGCACCATCGAGAGCATCCTTACCAACTGCATCACAGTATGGTATGGCAACTGCTCTGTCTCCTACCGGAAAGCACTGCAGAGGGTGGTGAAAACTGCCCAACGCATCACCGGTTCCTCGCTCCCCTCCATTGAGTCTGTCAAAGCAAGCATTGACTGTAGAGGGTGCTCAGCATCGCCAAGGACTGCTCTCACACCAACCATGGACTGTTTACTCTCCTACCATCCGGGAGGCGCTACAGGTCTCTCCGTTGCCGGACCAGCAGGTCCAGGAACAGCTTCTTCCCTGCGGTTGTCACACTACTCAACAATGTACCTCGGTGACTCCCAAATACCCCCCCCCCCCCCCCTCGACACTCCTCCCACAGGAAAAACACTATGTCTGTATACATGTAGAGTTATTTATTGAAATCATATTCTATGTCGCTCTTCCAGGGAGATGCTAACTGCATTTCGTTGTCTCTGTACTGTACACTGACAATGACAATTAAAGTTGAATCTGAATCTGAAGCATACCCGTTACTAAACGCACGAACATTAAGGTGGTTACTGATGTTACAAACTGTTATAAATGAATATAATTTCAAAGAGAAATAGGAGATTTCCGTGGAAAGAATATTTAACCAGAATATGGAGAGGTCGCTGCAAAATGCTGACTTAAAGCAATACGCCGTCAACTCAGGGTTGTTTCTTAGCCCACTGACAGGTGTTTCAAACTCACCGCGTAGCTCGCTGTTAATCGATTCATAGCTATTAATTTTCAATCCTGGTCCGTATCGAACTTCTCCAAATGCAAACGCTTCAAGTTACGCTTCTTGTGTGGTGGTACGGGGGCGGGGGGGGGGGGGGGGGGGGGGCGGAGATGCTAGGATAAAATACCATATTATATAGCATTTATATAGCGATCCTGCTGTGAAATTTTTTAAGTCGTAAGTTGTATTTTATTTCAAAGTGGGAATTGGAAGACAGGGACAGAGATGTTACACAGAGATTTTGATAGGAAGGAAACATTACAGCAGCTGTGTAAAAGATCGGTCAAATGAAGATCGGACGAGGGGGTTTGGGGGTGGGGGGAAGTATATATAGCTTGGGACTTGCCTAAATGAGTACTGAGATAGATTCTCATTCCACACCAGATATCTTATACAATAAGTGTTCAAGAAGGAACTGCAGATGCTGGAAGATCGAAGGTACACAAAAATGCTGGAGAAACTCAGCGGGTGCAGCAGCATCTATGGAGCGAAGGAAATAGGCGACGTTTCGGGCCGGGGGGGGAAGGAAGGGGGAGGAGGAGGAGCCCAGGGAAGGGGGGGTTGGGAGGAGACAGCTCGAGGGTTAAAGAAGGGGAGGAGACAGCAAGGGCTAGCAAAATTGGGAGGATTCAACGTTCATGCCATCAGGAGGCAAGCTGCCCAGGACGGAATATGAGGTGCTGTTCCTCTAATTTCCGGTGTTGCTCACTCTGGCAATGGAGGAGACCCAGGACAGAGAGGTCGGATTGGGAGTGGGAGGGGGAGTTGAAGTGCTGAGCCACCAGGAGTTCAGGTAAGTTATTGTGGACTGAGCGGAGGTGTTCAGCGAAACGATCGCCCAACCTCCGCTTAGTCTCCCCGATGTAAATCAGCTGACATCTAGAGCAGCGGATGCAGTAGAGGTGGGTGGAGGTTGTGGCGGCGAACCTCTGCCGCACCTGGAACGACTGGTTGGGTCCTTGAATGGAGTCGAGGGGGGAGGTGAAGGGACAGGTGTTGCATTTGCAACGGAAAGTGCCCGGTGAGGGGATGGTACGGGAGGGAAGGGAAAAATTGACAAGGGAGTTGCGGAGGGAGCGGTCTTTGCGGAAGGAAGACATGGGGAGAGATGGGAAGATGTGGCGAGTGGTGGGGTCACGTTGGAGGTGGCAGAAATGGCGGAGGATTATGTGTTGTATTTGCCGGTGGGGTGAAAGGTGAGGACCAGGGGGACTCTGCCCTTGTTGCGAGTGCGGGGATGGGGAGAGAGAGCAGTGTTGCGTGGTATAGATGAGACCCTGGTGCGAGCCTCATCTATGGTGGCGGAGGGAAATCCCCGTTCCCTGAAGAACGAGGACATTTCCAATGCCCTGGTTTGGAATGTATCATCCTGGGAGCAGATGCTGCGTAGGCGGAGGGATTGGGAGTACGGGATGGAGTCTTTACAGGGGGCAGGGTGGGAAGACGTGTAGTCCAGATAGCCATGTGAGTCAGTTGGTTTGTAGTGTATGTCGGTCAGAAGACTGTCACCTGCGATGGAGATGGTGAGGTCAAGGAATGGTAGGGAAGTGTCGGAAATGGTCCAGGTGTATTGTAGTGCCGGATGGAAGTTGGTGGTGAAGTGGATGAAGTCAGTCAGTTGTGTGTAGGTGCAGGAGGTGGCCCCAAAGCAGTCGTCAATGTAACGGAGGTAGAGGTCGAGGATGAGGCCATGGTACGTATTGAACAAAGAGGCAGGCGTAGAATGGGCCCATGCGTGTGCCCATAGCCACGCCTTGTGTTTGGAGGAAATGGGAGGAGTCAAACGTAAAGTTGTTGAGGGTGAGGACCTACTCCACTATGCGGGGGAGGGTGTCAGTGGCTGGGTATAGGTTGGTGCTCTGGTCGAGGAAGAACCGGAGGGCTTTGAGGCCATCCCGGTGGGGGATGGAGGTGTAGAGTGACTGGACATCCATGGTGAAGATGAGGGGGTGAGGGCCTAGAGAGTGGAATGCGTGGAGGCAGCGGAGAGTGTCTGAGGTGTCTAGAACATAGGTGGGAAGGGATTTGACCAAGGGGGATAGTATGGAGTCAAGGTATGTGGAGATGAGTTCGGTGGGGCACGAACAGGCAGAGACAATGGGTCTGGCGGGAGAGCCGAGTTTGTGGATTTTGGGGAGAAGGTAAAAACGGGCCGTGCGGGGCTGGGGAACGATGAGGTTGGAAGCTTGGTCGGGCAGGGCGTGGGAATTGATGAAGTCGGTGATGGTGCTAGATATGGTGGCCTGGTGCTCGTCAGTGAGGTCATGGTCCAAGGGTAAGTAGGAGGAGGTACAATAATACAATATACCTTTATTAAAGATACAATAATACCTTTTATGCAATTATCACAACAGCTTGTTGGATATGGATCAACGAACTCTGTATGGTACATGCTCGTAAATTAGTAAAACAAATGTTCTTCTTTAAGTTCTGTTGTTTCTGGGATGGGGGTGACTGATAACAAATAACCCACATTCTGTATTTTGTCATAATGTGGTTGAAACAATGGCATATTTATTGAGACAGAAAGATACAACGGAATTTGGGCAAGGTATTACCTTGCAACATTCTGTATGTCTGATAGATATTGTGAAATGGAACTCAGAAATTATGGGAGGATTACATAAAATTACAATTCAAAGGTAATGAATATACAGAGTATTCTTATTTCCATCATGAACATACAATAGTGATATAGGGCACCAGGTCCTACTACGGCAAATTCACGAGCTACTACGGTATGACTAATTGTTAAAAAGTATCAAAATTTTACATCCTGAGTATATTTTACTCGTGGACATTTTTCAACATGTTGAAAAATCTTCTACGTTTCCCAAGTACCTGCCATTAGCGCTAAGAAATGGCGTTGGCCTTTATAACAAAAGGAATCGAATATAGGAGCAAAGAGGTCCTTCTGCAGTTGTACAGAGTTCTAGTGAGACCGCACCTGGAGTATTGTGTGCAGTTTTGGTCCCCTAATTTGAGGAAGGACATTCTTGCTATTGAGGGAGTGTAGCGTAGGTTTACAAGGTTAATTCTTGGATGGCGGGACTGTCATATGCTGAGAGATTGGAGCAGCTGGGCTTGTACACTCTGGAGTTTAGAACGATGAGAGGGGATCTCATTGAAACATATAAGATTGTTAAGGGCTTGGACACTAGAGGCAGGAAACATATTCCCGATGTTGGGTGAGTCCAGAACCAGGGGCCACAGATTAAGAAAAAGGACTAAGCCATTTAGGACGGAGACGAGGAAACACTTTTTCTCAGAGAGTGGTGAGTCTGTGGCATTCTCTGCCTCAGAGGGCGGTGGAGGCAGGATCTCTGGAAGTTTTCAAGAGAGAGCTAGATAGGGTTCTTAGAAATAGCGGAGTCAGGGGATATGGGGAGAAGGCAGGAACGGGGTACTGATTGGGGATGCTCAGCCATGGTCACATTAAATGAATGTGATATGAGAGTAAATTAGGTGTCAAATTCATCTCCTTTTTATTCCAAATCTGATGGGATAAATTGCAGACGATTTTTAAAATCTCAAAATGTTGTAACGTTGCTAGAAAATGTACCTGCATCTTGGAGACCAAAGGTTAGGTTATTAGCAAAGAAAGATAGACTTCGTTAACCCTCAGTTCAACTAACGGTTGCTGTACTGAGATATAGCCAAGTGTATCCCTCTTTGCTAGCAGTTGCAGGGAGGGCAGGACAGTTGAGATGGAGGGGGTCGGCCGGGAATGTGTGTGGGCCGGCAGAAGGCGCTGAGATGCCAGTCGGTTCCGCTGTCCGGTGATGTCGGCCGCTTGAAGCCACGCGAGCTGCTTCCCTCCCCGCCACAGTGCGGTGGCTTCGCGCCCGGAGCGCCGCGGCAGCGGTGAGTGAGTGTTATTGGCATGAACCGACCCGCTCCTTCTCAACGCTCCCACAACTTTATCCCTGGCTGGACTGGACACGCTGTGAAAGGAACTCTCCCCCGAATTGTCATGTTACTCACGACACGTGACTCATTTATAATTATTTATTTATATTTCTACGAAAATTTTCACCAATTGGGCCCCGCATCTCCTAAGGCCGGCCCTGCATGGCCAATCTATCTCTCCCTCCTCACCCCATTCTCCGGCATTCTCCCCATAACCCCAGACATCCGCACTAATTAACAATCTATCTATCTCTGCCTTAAATATATCCACTGACTTGTGGCCTCCACCGCCGTCTGTGGCAATGAATCCCACAGAATCACCACCCTCTGGCTAAAGAAATTCATTCTCATCTCCTTCCAAAAGAAAGGTCCTTTAATTCTGAGGCTGTGCCCTCTGGTCCTAGACTCACCCACTAGTGGAAACATCCTCTCCACATCCACTCTATCCGGGCCTTTCACTGTTCGGTGAAGTTTCAATGCTCCCCCTCCCGCCAATCTTCTAAATTCCAGCAAGTACAGGCCCAGTGCCGACAAACGCTCATCATACATTAACCCACTCATACCTGGGATCTTTCTTGTAAACGCTAACTCTTTTGTCTTGCTGATGTTGAGGGATTGTTATCATGACAATAGGTGCAAGAGTAGGCCATTCAGCCCCTCAGGACAGAACGTTCTCAATGACTTCCCCATATTCTATCTCATTTTTGCTGCTCATGTGGCTGAAATCGGGTTCTGACCAGTGGACGGACATCTGGATCCCATTGGCCTGAGACCTGGCCACAAGTTGTGGGTGGAAAGGTCATGCCCCCGAGGGACATTGGTGTCAAGGGTCACGGTGGAGGGAATGTTCTGACCAATTCTAACGTCTGAGAAGTGAATAGTGATGATTTGTTAATTCATCGTGGCTGCAGCAGGTGGGCTCACTTCTGACTATACTCTACTATGGACATTTAAACAGGAAAAGTCAACTTTCTTTATTAACAATGAATGACCCAGAGAAGGGGGGATGTTACTCTTGGAAGTTCATAGAGTCACAGCATGGAAACAGGTCCTTCCTTCAGTCCAACTTGCCCACACCGGCTAACATGCCCCTTTTACACTAGTCCCACCCCGACCAACATGCCCCTTTTCCACTAGCCCCACCCCGACCAACATGCCCCATCCACACTAGTCCCACCCCAACCAACATGCCCCATCCACACTAGTCCCACCGCGACCAACATGCCCCATCTACACTAGTCCCACCCAGACCAAAATGCATCTTCTACACTAGTCCCACCCGGACCGCCATGCCCCATCTACACTAGTCCCATCCCAACCAACATGCCCCATCTACACATGCCCCATCTACCACCCCGACCAACATGCCCCATCGACACTAGTCCCACCCCGACCAACATGCCCCATCTACACTAGTCCCACACCGACCAACATGCCCCATCTACACTAGTCCCACCCCAACCAACATGCCCCATCCACACTAGTCCCACCCCGACCAACATGCCCCATCTACACTAGTCCCACCGCGACCAACATGCCCCCTCCACACTAGTCCCACCCCGACCAACATGCCCCATTTACACTAGTCCCCCCCCGACCAACATGCCCCATCTACACTAGTCCCACCCCGACCAACATGCCCCATCTACACTAGTCCCACCCCGACCAACATGCCCCATCCACACTAGTCCCACCCCAACCAACATGCCCCATCTACACTAGTCCCACCCCGCCCAACATGCCCCAGCTACACTAGTCCCACCCCGACCAACATGCCCCATCTACACTAGTCCCACCCCGACCAACATGCCCCATCTACACCAGTCCCACCTCGACCAACATGCCCCCATCTACACTAGTCCCACCCCAACCAACATGCCCATCTACACTAGTCCCACCCCGACCAACATGCCCCATCTACACTAGTCCCACCCCGACCAACATGCCCCATCCACACTAGTCCCACCCCGACCAACATGCCCCATCTACACTAGTCCCACCCCGACCAACATGCCCCATCTACACTAGTCCCACCACGACCAACATGCCCCATCTACACTAGTCCCCCCCCGCCCACCAGGCCCCTCCTCCCCAATCCCCCCCCGAACAACATGCCCCATCTACACAAGTCCCACCCCGACCAACATGCCCCATCTCCACCAGTCCCACCCCGACCAACATGCCCCATCTACACTAGTCCCACCCCGACCAACATGCCCCATCTACACTAGTCCCACCCCGACCAACATGCCCCATCTACACAGTCCCACCCCGACCAACATGCCCCCTCTACACTAGTCCCACCCCGACCAACATGCCCCATCTACACTAGTCCCACCCCGACCAACATGCCCCATCTACACTAGTCCCACCCCGACCAACATGCCCCATCTACACAGTCCCACCCCGACCAACATGCCCCATCTACACTAGTCCCCCACCCCAACCAACATGCCCCATCTACACTAGTCCCACCCCGACCAACATCCCCCATCTACACTAGTCCCACCCCGACCAACATCCCCCCTCCACACTAGTCCCACCCCGACCAACATGCCCCATCTACACTAGTCTACCTAGTCCCACCCCGACCAACATTCCCCCTCCACAACAATCCCACCTCGACCAACATGCCCATACCTACACTAGTCCCACCCCGACCAACATGCCCCATCTACACTAGTCCCCCACCCCGACCAACATGCCCCATCTACACTATCCCCCACCCCCGACCAACATGCCCCATCTACACTAGTCCCACCCCGACCAACATGCCCCATCTACACTAGTCCCCCACCCCGACCAACATGCCCCATCTACACTAGTCCCCCCCGACCAACATGCCCATCTACACTAGTCCCACCCCGACCACATGCCCCATCTACACACACAAAAAGGAAGTCCCACCCCGACCAACATGCCCCATCTACACTAGTCCCCCCCCGACCAACATGCCCCATCTACACTAGTCTCACCCCGCCCAACAAGCCCCATCTGCACTAATCCCACCCCGACCAACATGCCCCCATCCTACACTAGTCCCCACCCACCACCGACCACATGCCCCATCTACACGGCCCACCTCGACCAACATGCCCCATCCACACTAGTTCTACCCCGAACAACATGCCCCATCTACACTACTAGTCCCACCCCGACCAACATGCCCCATCTACACTAGTCCCACCCCCCGACCAACATGCCCCATCTACACTAGTCCCCCACCCCGACCAACATGCCCCATCTACACTAGTCCCACCCCGACCAACATGCCCCATCTACCCAAGTCCCCCCCCCGACCAACATGCCCCTTCTCCCCTAGCTCCCCCCGACCAACATGCCCCATCTACCCTAGTCCCACCCCGGCCAACATGCCCCATGTACACTAGTCCCACCCCGACCAACATGCCCCATGTTACCATAACTACCCCCACCTGTACCAAGGTGCCCCATCTACTTCTAATACATAACCCCGACCAAACATGCCCCCCATCTACACTAGTCCACCCCCCCCCCAACATGCCCCATCTACACTAGTCCCACCCCGACCAACATGCCCCATCTACACTAGTCCCACCCCGACCAACATGCCCCATCTACACTAGTCCCACCCCGACCAACATGCCCCATCTACACTACTAGTCCCACCCCGACCAACATGCCCCATCTACACTAGTCCCACCCCGACCAACATGCACCATCTACACTAGTCCCACCCCGACCAACATGCCCCATCTACACTAGTCCCCCCACCACCAACATGCCCCATCTAAACTAGTCCCACCCCGACCAACATCCCCCATCTACACTAGTCCCCCCGACCAACATGCCCCATCTACACTAGTCCCCACCCCGACCAACAACATGCCCCATCTACACTAGTCCCACCACCCAACATGCCCCTCTCTACAAGGTCCCCCCCGACCAACATGCCCCATCTACACTAGTCCCCCCCGAAAAACATGCCCCATCTACACTAGTCAGTCCCACCCGACCAACATGCCCCATCTACACTAGTCCCACCCCGACCAACATGCCCCATCTGCACTAGTCCCAACCCGACCAACACGCCATCTACACTAGTCTCCCCCCAACCAACATGCCCATACACATCATTCCCGCCACAACCACCATGCCCTATCTACACTAGTCCCACCCGACCAACATCCCCCCATCTACACTAGTCCTAGTCCCACCCCGACCAACATGCCCCATCTACACTAGTCCCCACCCGACCAACATGCCCCATCTACACTAGTCCCACCCGACCAACATGCCCCATCTACACTAGTCCCCCCCGACCAACATGCCCCATCTACACTAGTCCCACCCCAACCAACATGCCCCATCTACACTAGTCCCACCCCGACCAACATGCCCCATCTACACTAGTCCCACCCCGACCAACATGCCCCATCTACACTAGTCCCACCCCGACCAACATGCCCCATCTACACTAGTCCCACCCCGACCAACATGCCCCATCTACACTAGTCCCACCCCGACCAACATGCCCCATCTACACTAGTCCCACCCCGACCAACATGCCCCATCTACACTAGTCCCCCCCGACCAACATGCCCCATCTACACTAGTCCCACCCCGACCAACATGCCCCATCTACACTAGTCCCACCCCGACCAACATGCCCCATCTACACTACTCCCCCCCCGACCAACATGCCCCATCTACACTAGTCCCACCCCGACCAACATGCCCCATCTACACTAGTCCCACCCCGACCAACATGCCCCATCTACACTAGTCCCACCCCGACCAACATGCCCCCATCTAAACTAGTGGGAACCCCGACCAACATGCCCGTCTCTACACTACCACTAATACCACCCCGACCAACATGCCCCATCTACACTAGTCCCACCCCGACCAACATGCCCCATCTACACTAGTCCCACCCCGACCAACATGCCCCATCTACACTAGTCTAGTCCCCCCCGACCAACATGCCCCCCTACACTACACTAGTCCCACCCCGACCAACATGCCCCATCTACACTACTCCCACCGGGACCAACATGACCCATGTAAACTAGTCCCCACCCGACCAACATGCCCCATCAACACTAGTCCCACCCCGACCATCATGCCCCATCTAAACTAGTCCCAACCCGACCAACATGCCCCATCTACACTAGTCCCCCCCCGACCCACATGCCCCATCTACACTAGTCCCACCCCCGACCAACATGCCCCATCTACACTAGTCCCCACCCCGACCAACATGCCCCATCTACACTAGTCCCACCCCGACCAACATGCCCCATCTACACTAGTCCCCCCCCGACCAACATGCCCCATCTACACTAGTCCCCCCCCGACCAACATGCCCCATCTACACTAGTCCCACCCCCGACAACAACATGCCCCATCTACACTAGTCCCACCCCGACCCACGACCAACATGCCCCATCTACACTAGTCCCCACCCCGACCAACATGCCCCATCTCTACACTAGTCCCACCCCGACCAACATGCCCCATCTACACTAGTCCCACCCCGACCAACGTGCCCACCCCGACCAACATGCCCCATCTACACTAGTCCCACCCCGACCCACATGCCCCATCTACACTAGTCCCCCCCCCACCAACATGCCCCATCTACACTAGTCCCCCCCCCGACCAACATGCCCCATCTACACTAGTCCCACCCCAGACCAACATGCCCCATCTACACTAGTCCCACCCAGACCAACATGACCTCATCTACATTAGACCCATGCCGATCAACATACCCCATCCCACCCGACCAACATGCCCCATCTACACCCCGACCAACATGCCCCATCTACACTAGTCCCACCCAACCAACATGCCCCATCTACACTAGTCCCACCCCGACCAACATGCCCCATCTACACTAGTCCCACCCGACCAACATGCCCCATCTACACTAGTCCCCCCCCGACCAACATGCCCCATCTACACTAGTCCCACCCCGACCAACATGCCCCATCCACACTAGTCCCACCCCGACCAACATGCCCCATCTACACTAGTCCCCACCCGACCAACATGCCCCATCTACACTAGTCCCACCCCGACCAACATGCCCCATCTACACTAGTCCCCCCCCGCCCAACACCATGCCCCATCTACACTAATCCCACCCCGACCAACATGCCTCATCTACACTAGTCCCACCCCGACCAACATGCCCCGTCTACACTAGTCCCCCCCCGACCAACATTCCCCCCCTACACTAGTCCCCCCCCCAACAACCATCTACACTGTCCCACCCAACCCCTACACTAGTCCCACCCCGACCAACATGCCCCCATCTACACTAGTCCCACCCCGACCAACATGCCCCATCTACACTAGTCCCCCCCGACCAACATGCCCCATCTACACTAGTCCCACCCCGACCAGCATGCCACATCTACACTAGTCCCACCCCGACCACCACATGCCCCATCTACACTAGTCCCATCTACACTGGTCCCACTCCGACCAACATGCTCCATCTTCACTAGTCCTACCCCGACCACATGCCCCATCTACACTAGTCCCACCCCGACCAACATGCCCCATCTACACTAGTCCCACCCCGACCAACATGCCTCATCTACACTAGTCCCACCCCGACCATCATGCCCCATCTACACTAGTCCCCCCCCGACCAACATGCCTCGTCTACACTAGTCCCACCTCGACCAACATGTCCCGAGAATCTACATTATGTTAAGGTAATTTTGGGAACCTGTAATAAGGTACCACAACATGCCCCATCTACATTAGTTCCACCCCGACCAAAATGCCCCATCTACACTAGTCCCCCCCCCGACCAACATGCCCCATCTACACTAGTCCCCCCCCGACCAACATGCACCATCTACACTAGTCCCACCCCGACCAACATGCCCCATCTACACTAGTCCCACCCCGACCAACATGCCCCATCTACACTAGTCCCACCCCGACCAACATGCCCCATCTACACTAGTCCCACACCGACCAACATGCCCCATCTACACTAGTCCCACCCCGACCAACATGCCCCATCTACACTAGTCCCACCCCGACCAAAATGCCCCATCTACACTAGTGACCCATCTACACTAGTCCCACCCCCGACCAACATGCCCATACTACACTAGTCCCACCCCGACCAACATGCCCATCTACACTAGTCCCACCCCGACCAACATGCCCCATCTACACTAGTCCCACCCCGACCAACATGCCCCATCTACACTTGTCCCACCCCCGACCACCATGCCCCATCCACCCTAGTCCCCCCCCGCCCCACACGCCCCATCTACACTAGTCCCACCCCGCCCAACACGCCCCATCTACACTAGTCCCACCCCGACCAACATGCCCCATCTACACTAGTCCCACCCCGACCAACATGCCCCATCTACACTAGTCCCACCCCGACCAACATGCCCCATCTACACTAGTCCCACCCCGACCAACACCCCATCTACACTAGTCCCACCCCAACCAACATGCCCTCATCTACACTAGTCCCACCCTCGACCAACATGCCCCATCTACACTGGTCCAACCCCGACCAACATGCCTCGTCTACACTAGTCCCACCCAACCATCGTGCCCCATCTACACAAAAAAAGGAAGTTGTACAGAGAATGTATTATGTTAAAATAATTTTGGGAACCTGTAATAAGGTACCACTGTATTGTACTTCTAATACATAAAATTTTAAAAATGCCCCATCGACACGAGTCCCACCACAACCAACATGTCCCAACTACTGTAATCTCACCCTGACCAGCATGCACCATCTACACTTGTCCCACCCCGACCAACATGCCCCATCGACACTAGTCCCACCCCGACCAACAT